>NC_051438.1:31284280-31285760 GCF_001649575.2 Kryptolebias marmoratus | reverse complement strand
AGGGCCCTCGTCTGTGTGGTAATGATTGGGTTTTTCAACAGTTCACAATGCCCGCCTGACAAAGGAGTTCTTCCAAGAGAATAACATCACTCTTTTGGACCATCCTGCATGTTCCCCAGATCTAAACCCAATTGAGAACTTTTGGGGATGGATGGCAAGAAAAGTTTACAAAAATGGACATCGGTTCCAGACAGTGGATGCCCTTTGTGAAGCCATCTTCAACACTTGGAGCAACGTTCCCACTAGCCTCCTGGAAACACTGGCATCAAGCATGCCTAAACGATTGTTTAAAGTCATCAACAAGAATGGTGGAGCTACTCATTACTGAGTCCTTTTTTTGACACTTTGATTTCTGTTTTGGGGGGGTTTTCAGGTTTTTTTGAGCTATGGTCTTAAACTTTTGATCAGCTGAAAAAAATCATGTTTGAGTGTAAATGCAGTTTTCAATTAATTCCCCGCTCAAAGGTTTTTGTCTCTTACACTGATTTCTTCTTTTAACATTGTGAAGCTCTACTTAGAACCTTCTTAAGAACCAATAGTGCAAAATGCAAATTTTTGCAATTTTTTGACTGGTCTTAAGATTTTGATCAGGAGTGTATATATATATATATATTGAGTTATTTCATTGAATCTGAATTTGATGTGCATTTGTACAGGATGTAGAATTTGCCACAAGAAAATTTTAATCTACCTTGAATTTTCAGATACCTTTGATTGTCAGACAAAAACATTGCCACCAATCAGGACACAAGTCTTCACAGTTTTCACATTAAAATATTTTTTTGAGCAGAGCAATTAATCTTTTTGTCCTTCTTACACAATGATATTTTAAAATTATGAACATAAATATAATATATATATTACAATATAATAATATGCTTTTTTAGGAAGTAAAAGCAAAATAGAAGCACTCAGAGCTCATACCTCCACCAAGGCCATAGTGTCAGTAAAACAGTCCGACCTGGATTGTCATCCAGATGACCACCCAAATTTAATCAATTGTTTCTTGTGACAACCCCAACATTTCCTGAAAGTTTCATCAAAAGCTGTTCATTAGTTCCTAAGTAATCTTGCAAACAGACAAACAAACAAGAAAGAGAAAAGAAAGAGCTCCACAGCTGCCATCTTTGCTTTGAGAATGGTTCACAACCAAGTGTAAAATGGCTGGGATGAGAGTCAGGTCCTCTATGTCCGAGGCCATGTTTTTCAACTGGAATCATACTCTCTTGGTCAGGAATGAGTCTTTGATCCAGGTGGATGAGTTCAAGTGTATGGGAGTCTTGTTCATGAGTGACACCAGAACAGATTTATTGTATTCTTGTAAAGGCATCTCTGCTGTAAATGATCTATGTATGTATGTATGTATGTATGTATGTATGTATGTATGTATGTATGTATAGATAGATAGATAGATAGATAGATAGATAGATAGATAGATAGATAGATAGATAGATAGATAGATAGATAGATAGATAGATTG
>NC_051438.1:31263851-31283942 GCF_001649575.2 Kryptolebias marmoratus | reverse complement strand
ATCTATCTATCTATCTATCTATCTATCTATCTATCTATCTATCTATCTATCTATCTATCTATCTATCTATCTATCTATCTATCTATCTATCTAGGTAGATATAGATTTATAAATTGCATAATTGAGACTTAAGAATATTAACGGTGTAAATATTTGATTTTGTGGAAAAGAAAATGTCTGATGTAGAGAAAGGAATGTTAATTGTAGTTTTTCGAAGCTAAACAAAAAGGCTCTCAGTCAGAGTGGGGCAAAGCGAGGCTATGTGGCTTCGTCTGCAGCAGCTCAGTCTTAAAGTATCTGTTCAACGGCCCAGCGCCCACACCAGCCCCCAGCAGAGAGACCGCCCAGCACCAAGCAGGAGAGGCCCCCCCAGAGCCCCCGACACACCGGGCAGGCAGCAGTCCACAGCTGCAGCCGGAAACCAGAAGAACCAAGGTGAAAGGTCATTGTGTCTTTTTAATAAAATGTTTTTATTTATTAGATACTTATTATTTTTTTTAATATCAGCTGTGAGTTTAACACCAGGAATTAAATACAGCCAAACACTTTTTTTTAAATTTCCATAATAATAAAGAATTAAGAGGGAAAGTGACAAAAACATTATTATTAATATTCTAATCTATTTCTAATGGCAAATATTTCACTTTAAGTTCAATATTATTTCTAACTGTTTTCACTTGTGAAATGTTGCAGAAGACAAGAGCTCATATTTCAGGTCATAGTTTTAGTAAAGGAAAGCTCTGCCAAGACTGTTCTACTTGTTTATTGGTGAAACACTCAGGAGGGCAGTGGAGTCATTTGAAATCTAATAATGAGAGGAACACAAGTGTTCTAGGTGTAGTCACATATAAACTTAGTTTCTTCAAGCTCCTAAAGATTCTGATTCCAGAACATCACTTTCAAAGCAAAATCTGCTGGTTGAACTTTTGGATTATTTGTCATTGTATGTCATAGAATATACTGTAGAAGTAAAGCAGTTTGTTAGTCAAACTGTTTTAGTTATTTTGAATAATGTCTGTCTGCGTTATTGTCTTTATGTGTTGTCTACGAAAAAGTGGACTTAGCTTTTTTAAAAACATAACTTTAAGTTCAGTCTTCATGGTTTACTTGTTACCTGTGTTTGTCATCATGGCAACTTGTGCCGAAACCTGATCTCCAGGGTTTTATGTTGTAGAAAACTGAACAATTTTCGGCTTGAAGAAAGAAAGTTTAATTCTAACTAAACCTACGAGCTAACAGTCCAAATGAGGCATCACTGCTTTCCTAAAACAACTAAAAAACATCATATTGATTCATGCACACTATTTTAAAACATTTACCCTGCTATCAAATATACATAATCATTTAGCGATTTAAAAGTGAAAATAGAAGCAGCAGCAGCTAGCTCTAGCACTTTTGGTGCAGGCTGGGGCATTTCCTGCAGGGAAATCCTATTTCTGTTGGAATAATTGTGTCATGTAAACAGATGTTGATGCAAAGGTTTATATAATTTTTTTTATCACAAGTCAGTACAAAATGTTGAAGATTTAATATGTTTTAAGGTGCAGCAATCTACTTTAGTCTTAACCATGTTCAGACTAGCCATTAGCTCATAAATCTAGCTAATGGATATAGCTCCAAACTGAGGGCATTCAAAGAGCTATGTACAACAGGTAAGATAAAAATTATTCATAACATTTCTTAAGAACCCAATTTTAAAATATCTGAACAGATGCTTTCATGCACACCTTCTGGGAAACACTCACATCTCCTCATGAAGCTTATTGCTGCTATGTCTCAGTGAGAGTCAAGGACAAGCATAACTAAACTCTGCACCATCCAGAAAAGTACCGTCATGCACTGCAGCTGACCTGCATGTGGATCGCCATGGTAACTGATTGTTGTATGGATTCAAAGATAAAGAAAAGAGCTAAAAGAGTACCTTCCTCACTGCAAAGACTCTGGATGCAGTGAGGAGTTGTTCCTTTTTGTGATTAAGTAGCAGCACAAGGACAAGATTAAATCAGATGTTTTAAGATGACTTCAGGAGAAAAGAGAAGTTCAAATATTTGACTCAACATACGTGGAACCAGCTCTAACATCACTAGAAGCTAGACATCTCCGTTAATCAGCTTTATATTTAAACAATGAAATACACAAACATCTAGCTGTAAAGAATCTGACTGATCCTAGAAGGTGTTTTTAGTTTGTTTCACGTAATATTTAAATTTGTCTATTTAAGTGTTTTCTTTGGATTCTGGACCTTGATTCTTTTCCTTTTGAGCCATTCTGTTGTAAATTAGCTGCTGTGTTTGGGATCATTGTCTTGTTTAGTCCAAGTTTCCGCTGTCGGACAGATGGCCTCACATCTGACTCCAGAATCCTTTGGTCTACAGAGGAGCCCAAACCATCAGCCCTCCACCACCATGCTGACAGCTGGAATGAGGTGGTTGTTCAGTTTTTTCCTAATTGTCCTAACATGACCTTTGACTTTTAACCTGCTAACTGAGGACTGTAAAGTTTGAGATGGAGCTCATTTCTCTGAGAATTGCACAGTCTGACCTTCAGGGTCAATTTGCTGTGAAGATCAGCAGCTGTCGTAAATGTGTTCACTTGTAAAAAAAAATCTTTCTCTCTGTAGAACGATGGACTCCAGATAGTTTGGAAATTACCATTGACCCATCCCAGATTGATGGGCAGCAGCAGCTGCTTTTCTGAGGTCATTGCTGATGTCTTTCCACCTTGGTGTTGTGTTAACACACACCTGTAGCTCCAGAGTACCAGAACCTGCTGTTTTTCGAGAGGTGGTCCCTCTGATACTTATCTGTTAATCACCAGCTCCTGGATGATCCTTAACCTCTGAGATCCTGAGGAAGAAGCAAAGCTGGAAAGAATTTTTCACTCGCAGCTTTAAATTTTGCTTTTGTTAAAGAAATACTTCACATGGTGGAATTTGTTGCATGTTTTTTGTTAAAGTGAGGTTAAATTTGTATTATTGTAGAACCTGGTAAAAACAAGGCCTCATGTATGAATGGTATGCACGCCTTAAATGGTTGGGTACAGCATGTTCCATGCACACATCTGGATGTATGAAAAGGAACATTACATAAATGTGTTTGTAAATCGATGCACACTTTTGATCTGTAGTGAGAATGGGGATGCAACCTTTTTCAATCAACAGTATCAAACTACAAAGTATTTAAAATCACCCAAATACCCTTAAATTTGACTCCATTCTGTTTTGTGAACTCAAGGGAGATTTGAACATGTTTTCTCATGAGTTTGAAGATTTATGGTTTAAACCCAAACCATTAAAAAAAATTACATTTAACCTTATACTGTCATGATTTCTAGCATTTTTGGGTTTGTTCTTAGTTTAGTTTTGGGTTCTTGTTTTTCCTGCTTTCTTCAGTTTTGTTTTTTTCCTTTTGAGTTTTATTTTAGACTTTTGGTTTTGTTCTCATGTTCTGTCTGTCTCTGTCATAGTTTGGTATTTTCAGTTTGTTGTTTTGATTATTGTCTTGTTTCGGTTTATGTTATTGTTTCAGTTTAGTTTTTCCTGTTNTATGTTTGCTGTCACTATTCACTCCTCCCCAGTCACTCTTTTGCCTTCCTGCCACGCCCATCTACACCTGTCTCTAGTCTGGTTAATTGCTTCACCTGTGTCCACTTTCCAATCACCTCCTGATTATAAAAACCTGTCCGTTTCACCACCACCCCGCTGGATCATTGTTGTTGTTGTTGCTTGTTAGATGTTTGTTCCTGTCGCTCTTAGTTTTGCCTTGCCTTGTTTCATCTTACCTTGTCCCGCCTCTGTTAATACCTGGATTTTTTGTTAGAAGTTTGTTTTGCTGCCACGTCAGCTTTTTGTTTTCTAGTTTTGTTGTTTTATTAAATCAGTTTTTGTTTTTTGAAAAAATGAGTCTGCGTCTTGGGTTCGCCACGCTCAGGCCTCGTCCTGACATATACTACATAACTTAGAACATGCCTCAGAAATGATCAAAACAAGCTCAACAACATGTAAACTGTAAAGTTTTAATTTTTTTGTTGCATGTAGACACACCGCTGAATGCACACTTGTGAAGTGCATAGACAGCTGAGGCACATAAAATGCATGTGAGTTATGTAAGAGGCACTTCCATTCTCTTTGAGAGGAAAACTGTGTCGGATCAGAAGATTAATTCAAAACAAGTAAGGTGTGTTGTTTCTTAAGTAAATAATGACACATACCTATAAATAGCTGCATAAAGGTGAACGTAATTGTGGCACAATGGCAGCTTTGGTGCTGATAGAGGACATGACAAATGGCAAAATTCAGTGTTTTCAGGGATCATATCCACCTGCTGGCACACAATAATGCCTGGGGTATTATCTAATTCAGATTGCCAGGACCATTCTTTGGGATCTCTGCACTGAACTGGCCCCAGTCTTACACAGGAAAACTGGGAGGAGCCGTACATTGCTGATGCCAGTCCTCACCACGTTGGGTTTCCTTGGAACCACAACCATTCAGAGGGATCTGGCTGATAGGTCAGGTATTTCACAGTTGTCCCTAAGCTGTGCCATGCCAACTGCACTGGACTATCTTTTTTAGGAACATCTCTATCTTACATTCTATGAAGT
The DNA here is from genome assembly GCF_001649575.2 of Kryptolebias marmoratus. Classification (NCBI taxonomy): domain Eukaryota; kingdom Metazoa; phylum Chordata; class Actinopteri; order Cyprinodontiformes; family Rivulidae; genus Kryptolebias; species Kryptolebias marmoratus. The sequence continues at coordinate 31,279,340 of NC_051438.1, read as the reverse complement.
TCCTAATTTTCCAGCATTTAGACATAATGTTTGATTGTGTAGAGAGAAGGATCACACATGCAGGACGTGTGCATCTATGTGTATATTAAATGGAAGTGTGTCGGGGAGGAGTGTCATGTGAGCTTAGTTCCACATTCGTCGGGATGTACAAAAGAAATGTGCTTGGATTCATGCCTACACACAATTTATTATATCTATTTTTTTTGTGAGAACACTTCAAATTTTGCCTGTACATCAACTTTCAGTATGAAAGCTGCATACCCGTTCATGCATGAGGCCCCAGATCCCTTCCATTATGTCCAGAAACACTTGAAGTGAAGGAGGTGAACTATTTTTCCGCCATCGGAGTGTAAAACTGAATCTGAAGTCAACTCTGGATCTTCTGTTGCTCTGCTATCTCATCACTTCCACATCAGCCTCCCTGTTGAACAGTCACAGTCAGAGGGCGCAGATTAATGTTCACCTCGGGGCCTAGCTTCTGGCCTCGCTTTAGGACTCAACACCAGGAAATATTATGATTTTATTTGAGAGCTGTTCAGTTTCATCCAAAAATATTTCACAGATGCTGTTGTGAAATAAAAAAGGAGAAAATCTGCTCATAAACAGACAGAATTAAAAATACACCCACAGAAACATCAAAAGTGGTTCTTTCAATTTGATTCTGTGTTGTTTAGGCAAAAAAAGGTTTGTTCATTTCACAGAAACACAAGATTACAGAGTGTAGATTAGGCAGCCAGCTCACAATGACCGCTTATGTGTGCTTCCCTCCCTGTTCAGTGATGTGCACCAAGTCTTTCTGCACAGCAGTAAATAATAAGCATTAGTGCTAATGATAATAACAACACAGCCCTCATTAAAACCTTATGTCAGCAACCGGCAGATGAAAGCAAACCAAACACAAACTGAGGATATTTGTGGATTCAGAAAAAAATGCATACACAGATGTTTGAGTTCAGCCTGTGGTTCTTCCTGTTTTTCATTTCATTCTTTAATAAAGACATACAATATGCTGCAGCTCCACTCAGCAGCATCTGACTCACTGTAGTACATGTTCCACAGACACGGCGTCTGTAGATGTAGATGTAGATGTTGACTCAGACTTTTTCTGACAAACCGGTAGGCTGTACAATGTGTTGTCAGACATTAATGAGGCTCTGTTCTAATCAAACTAAATGCAAACAGTCATTTTTATTTCTTTTTTATTTTCTTGTTTCTATCAGACTCTTTAGTATTAGCCTTTGTCTTGTTTGGAGAAGTGTAACTTCTGCAGACACCACAGTCTTTTTTGAACATTTGTAATCAATCTACACACATGAATCACCAGTCTGAGTCTAAGTCTAAACTTCCTTCTCTCAGCATGATCTAACAGGTAGATGAAGCGAATAAAGCAAATGACTCAAATACAAAAACAGTCCTGTTTTTTCCTGCGTGCTGTTCAGGCAGTCTTTTTTTTTTTCCAGAACACATTCTGAGGTGTTGTAAATTTGCAAATGCAACTATTACTGCTTGTACCTTTGGCCACATAATGATACTGGATACAGTATAAATATATTCTATTTTCAGGAAATGATGTCAGGTGAGATCTGAGCGTATCCAAATTTGTTTGCTGGAGCTCTAAATTCAAACTGGATAATTTCTGCAGAGATACTGAAGAGTACCAACTTCCTGAAATACCAACAAATACCACGCCAGCTTCCTTCTCTGAAGCCCAACAGAAACTCAAGGTTTCTTTTAAAATAATATAAGATATATAAGACAGAACCAGGTTTGTTTAAGCATATCCATGAGTGTTATTTTGAAACTCTAAATTAAGACCTCTTCCTTATCCAACTTACCCCTAACCCCCCCCCCCCCACACACACACACACACACACACACAAAATTCTGAACAAGATTTTATGTAGTTATTTTATACTTAAAACCTCAATGTATGACAAAATGTATGAAAATCTACAGGAAAGCATCAGGCCTGCAGAAATAAGAGACACATGGGAGAAAGGAGACAAGAAATATACGCTTGGATGGATGAACTGTAAATGTAGTAAAAGAGTTAGTTGTAGAAATAAGAAGAGTTTGAAAAGGTTTTAGAAAGTTTAGACAACTTAAAAGTTGGTGTTGCATCATAAGACTTAGTTAAACATTTTGTAGTCCATCCATCCATACATTTTTTTTTACCCGCTTCTTTCCAGGTCGGGGGGCTGGTGCCAATCTTCAGCCCTCATTGTGCGAGGGAGGGGGGGTCCCTGGACAAATTGCAAGCCCATCGCAAATTCTGAAGTAAAATCTTCAAAATTGATCCAACTTAAATTGTGTTTGGGTAGAAACCGTTAAAGAGCTCAAATTAACAGTTCATTCATATAATATCCAACTTTAATGCATTTTTTCTACAAGTTTTAATTTTATATTCAAAGCTGCAGGAGACAAACTAAAAATAATGACAAGCAAAATAAAACCTTTCAAATATTAATAGATAGAATAGTCTCAGTGCTTAATCCATTGGTACCAATAATTAGATCTAAGGCTTTCATTAAGTCTTTCTGAAATACTTTTCAAAAACAGTCTCTTAAAACCTCAATGTTTTCTGATAAACTTAACTGAACTATTTTGCCAGTGTTGGTTTTTGAAACAATTAAAAAAAAAACTGAATGCTTTTTTTTCCCAACTTTTCATGTAAATGATCGCCTCTGCCCTTATTCTTCAAAAGAACATTTAATAACAAACAGTGATGATGTATGTTTAAAAATATATAAATGTCATCTTAGAAAACATGCTGTATTGTCCATCTTAGGTTTAAATAAATAAATAAAAAGTAGGTGAAGCTACTTGGAACATGTCAGTCAGTTTCTACTGAGACAAAATCATAAACATGATACATTTGCAGAATAAAAGGATAAAGAGTAAATAAAATCTTTCAGAATCACTCTGCTGCCTCTCTATGTATCTCTGATGTTCACGTTAAACAGCGTGCACCAGTTGAAGGATTTGTTTATGGAATTTTTCTGGGGTCTTTGTACATTTGCCCTTGCTAGCTAAAGCCATGAGAAAACAGCTTTTAAGAAAACAGCAGAGCTGAGCTGCAGATGAGTGTGGAGTGGGAGGAAGAGCAAGCAAAGGTGGGAAAAAAGCAGCGCCCGCTAGAAGAAATTACCACTTCAGTGTGAAAACATGCAGCTCTAAAGGCCTGCACTGAAAAAAATGAAGAAAAATAAAAAGAAGCAGCTATCCACTGCCTACCCTCTGCTTCATTTCTACTCACCAGACAGAGAGTTTATCATTATAAGTCCACAGAAACATCAGTCAGGTTAAAGCCTGTTACTATTTTATCATTATAACTAAAATAAAAAAATGTATGAACTACTTTATCTGATGTTTTTATGGCCCAAGGCTGCTTTCAACTCAAACACTCCACTTGATGAGAAAATGGAGCTCTTTGTTTTTCCCATTAACAGCTGTTAGAAACATTATGAATGTGGAGTTGAGTGTAATTGAACAAGGTCACACACATTGTTTGTGCCATCAATATTGTCATCCAACAACACAGTCAGGAAACATCCAATAATGCTGCAAACTCTGCAAACATCCTTCTTTGTTTAAATCCACAATCAGATCACTGAGCCAATCATCTACTTTTATCAGCCTGTCGATGGAGTGCTGCTGCACAGCAAGGTATTGACCACCAGTCTTTTTAACGTCTGAACGCTGTGCTGAAAGACGACCTGCAACAGGGATCAAACCAGCAGCCTGCTGTGTTCAGAGACCCTTCTGTCTAATCCTCAGTAACATCAAAATAAAGTGCAGCAAAATAAAAAAAGAACTATTACTCAAGTTATTAATCAGTTCCTGATGCTGAGGGTCAGTGCAGTGCTCACTCAGTTACTAACTGGTTACGGACTGGCTACTGAATGGTTATAAACTGTTCGCAGACTTGTTACACACTGGTTAGTGTCTGATCACCAAATGACTACTGGTTTTTAGCCAGTTACAGACTGGCTACCGACTGCTTGTAGACTGTTTATCAACTGGTTAATGACTGGTTACAGACTGGTTACAGATGGGTTGGTGCATGGTCACCAAATGATTACTGACTGGATGATGTATCAATCAATCAATCAATTAAATTTTATTTGTATAGCACATTTCAGCAGCAAGGCATTTCAAGGTGCTTTACATAATTAAAAAACAAAATAAAAACAGCATGTGATATTGAATAAACAGTAAGAAAGAGACAAACATCGAAGACATCAAAAACCCGCACTCTAACCCTAATTTAGCCATAAGCAACTCTAAACAGGTGGGTTTTAAGTTGAGATTTAAAGGCACCCATTGTTTCAGCTGGGTAAAGCCCAGCATGTCAATATCTCCAATTGATGGTTAAAACAAGCTCAGATACAACCTGCTGTGTTTGTGTGTGTGTGTGAACTCTGCATAGAAAAGCTTTTTACATAAAATGAAATTTGCACACACTGACATAAATTTAGGGGTTATGCCTGAAAAAGCTTCACAAAAAGGATGCAGATGCTACATAATGACTATTTTAGGAGATGTTTAAAATATAAAATGTACATAGTTTCAGTTTATTAACTTGTTCTGCCTTTATAACTGGACAAGACAGTGGACTCTTACAAGTACCTTGGTGTTCACCTCAACAACAAGCTGGATTGGTCTACTACCACAGACGTCCTGTATAAGAAGGGCCAGAGTCGACTCCACCTGCTACGGAGACTGAGGTCCTTCTGTGTATGCAGGACTCTGTTAAAGACCTTCTACGACACGGTTGTTGCATCTGCCTTCTTCTATGGAGTGGTCTGCTGGGGGGCTGGATGTACTGAAAGGGACAGGAACAGGATCAACAAACTAGTATGGAGGTCAAGTTCTGTACTGGGGTGTCCTCTGGAGCCTGTGGTAGTGATGGGTGAGAGGAGGATGCTAGCTAAGCTGACAGCCATCATGGACAACCCCCGCCACCCTCTGCATGAAACTGTGGGAAGGATGAGCAGCTCCTTCAGCCAGAGACTCAAACATCCTCGCTGCAGGACGGAGTGCTTCCGTAGATCATTCATCCCAACCGCAGTTAGGCTGTATAACACCACAGGATGTTATGAGTCACTTGGACACTTCACCTACACTGCCATCACTTTGCGAACACCTTCATATACATTTCATTTATTGACTGTACTGTTATCTGTATATATAGTGTTCATTGATGTATATGTGTGTGGATGTATATCTGGTTAATGTATATGTATGTATGTATATATACATATATATATATATATATATATATATATATGTATATATATGTGTGTGTGTGTGAATGATGTACATAGTGTTTTTTTTTTCATCTCAACCTTTCTGTATTGAGCTGCAGTAAGGTGCAAATTTCCCCATTGTGGGATCAATAAAGTTTATCTTATCTTATCTTATCTTATCTTAAGATTCCTAAAGATCCTAATAGCTCTTTTTAGCAGGTTATTTAAATGTTTTGTTTATCTGCTAATATTTTGTTACAGTGGTGACACAGCTGTTGCAAACAGTTTAAAGGAAATAGTTTGGGTTATCTCTGGGTGATCATGTACAGGCTCAAGCTGTGCTTTTTTATTGTCTAAATTATTTCCATGATATCATAGACACAGACAGATATGTTCAAAAGTGTACTCCTGTTCCGTCTGAGATATGTGCAACCGTTCTGTCACAGTGTGTGAAATACATTCGTCTCAGACATAGACTCTCTATAGTGCAGGTGTACTAAAGCTGATGCTGCTTATATTAAATAGAAAAAGATAAATACATTATCTGCTTGTGAATTTAAGCAAACACAATATGACCAAGTTGTAAAGGTTTGATTTGGCAATGAGACAAATTGACCTTGAAGTGGATCAGTCAGCCCTGTCTACAAAACTCCAGATATGTTTTTAAACTGATTGTTTTTATTGTATTTTTTTCGATTTCAACACTAATATATCCAAGATGCACTAGGTGGCGAGAACATCTGCATTATTGGCATATCTTAATACAAAAACATGGCTAAAGATTTGTTTTTTTCTTTGCTATTGTTCACATTTTTCACTCAGTCAAATTTACTTTTATTATTTTACCTATTATTTTTATTACAAAACTGAAAAAAAAAAACAGGTAAAATAGCTCCATTGTTGTTTGTTTTATAGGTCACAAAGTGATAATAAACATACCCCAAAAGTTTTGTTTTGCTTTTTTCTAAATTCTGTTTGTCTGAAATGTGAGGTAGGGTAAAAACACGGCAAAAAATTATTTTACAAAATAATGCAGTTGTTTTCATGATGCCTTGAAGCCTCAGTTTGTTTATTCAATACTTTTTCCTATTTTTGTATTTTAAGTTTAATTTCTCTCCATATTTATGATAGTGAAATGCAGACTTCCATGACCCGGACAGATTAGAAAGTATGTTTTTTTATTTTTATATTTACAAACTTCCATCTCGCCCTATTAGTTCCACATGGGCGGTTCCACTTTTCACATCAAGCTTGGGTCCTCTACCAGAGGCCTGGGAGCGTGAGGGATCTGTTCAGTATCTTAGCTGTTCCTAGGACTGCTCTGCTCTGGACAGAGATCTCTGAGGTTGTTCCTAGGATCTGTTGGAGCCACTCTTCCAGTTTGGGGGTCACAGCACAGAGTGCTCTGATGACCACTGGTACCACTGAGGCCTTGACTCTCCAGAACTTCTCTATTTCCTCTTTCAGCTCTTGGTGTTTCTCCAGCTTATTGTGATCCTTCTTCCTGATCTTAGTCTCTTGGGACTCCTACATCTATCACCACTGCTTTCTTCAGTATCTTGTCGATCACAACAATGTCTGGTTGTTTAGCCATCAGCTGTTTGTCAGTCTGGATCTGGAAGTCCCACAGTATCTTAGCCCTGCCATTCTCCACCACCTTAGGTGGAGTCTCCCACTTTGACTGTGAGACTTCCAGTCCATAGAGGGTTCCTCTTTCTTCTCTTCTACATTGGGTTTCTGCTGCCTAAGAAATTCACTTAGCAGATCATCATTGGGGGCTTTCTTCCTGATGTACTCCAGGATATTGGTTGTTTCTTCCTGTATAGCGGCTCTGATGCTCACTAGTCCTCTGCCTGCCTCCTTTCTCGTAGTGTACAGTCTCAGGGTGCTGGACTTATTGTGAAATCCTCCATTCATTGTCAAAAGCTTTCAAGTCTTGATGTAAGTGGTTTCCATCTTCTCTTTTGGCTAGGTTATTTTACCAGCAGGGTATCTGATGACTGCCACCGTGTATGTGTTGATGGCTTGGACTTTGTTCTTCCCATTCAGCTGGCTCTTCAGGACCTGCCTTACTCTCTGTAGGTATTTGGTTGTGGCTGACTTCCTTGCGGCCTCATCCTGGTTGCCATTTGTCTGCAGTATACCAAGGTACTTGTAGCTTTCCTGGACATCTGCAATGTTGCCTTCAGGTAGTTCAGCCCCTTCAGTTGTGATCAACTTGCCTCTCTTCTTAGACACTGTTCCGCTGCATTTATCAAGTCCAAATGACATACCAATGTCCTTGCTGTATATTCTGGTGAGGTGGATCAGTGAGTCGATGTCTCACTAATTTTTGGCATACATCTTGATGACATCCATCCATATAGAAGAGATGACTGATAACTGATCCACTTTGGAACCGTTATCCATAGCCACTCTTTGCAATCATTTTGCTGAGGGAGTTCAGGCCCATGCAGAACAGGAGTGGGGACAAAGCATCACCTATATATATATATGTATATGCTGCATTTGATGCTGACTTGTGCAATTAGCTTTGAATTGACCTCTAGAGTTGTCTTCCACATTCCCATTGAGTTCTCAGTGAAGGTTCTTAGTGTCCTGCTGATATAATAAAATTGTACATTAAACGTAGATATTCCCTCAGCTCATTGGTGAACAAGTGATGGGTCTGCCAAGATCTGTCAAGAGCATTTTAAGGATGTAATGGTTCGTTGACTTGTCATTTCTGGTTTGTGCTGCACACATCACAGTTGCTTCCCATCTTTGCTACGCTTTGTGACATTCAGGGCCAAAAGTTTAAATTGCATATCCTCTGACAGCTTTTAATGCCCAAGTGACTTTCATGAATTTGAAGTAGTATTTACACTTTAATTGCTGCTGAAATGATGAGTCATTCTCCTTTAAATAAAACTCCAACCTCAACACAAATGTCTTCTCAAAAGAATTTCCTTTGTTCCTTGACTCTTTCTTTCTAAACCAGCCACTAGGAAGCACAAAACAGTTTATCCATCCTGCTGGTCTCAAGTCTGGGTAAATGGTGAGGGTTGTGTCAGGAAGTGTCATTGCTAAGCTAATATTCTTAAACAGGCAGCAACTATGGACACAAGAGCTAGTTTTAAGATGAATTATTGGAAAAGAGGCAACAGAAATAATCCAAGGGCAACTGGAGGGCTTCGGGTCTGGGACAAACGAGAGGCACAGTGTTCTGGAGGTAAGGCTGGGGAATAGTCTTGGCACTGGGGGGAGGTCCGAGGAGCTCAAACAGAGACGGAGGGACAAGCAAAGGTAAGAAATTAAATAATTCAACAAGTAGCGAGCTAGGAACACACTACCATTGACCACAGCTCTGCAGACCTAACAGAAAGGGCATCTGGCGTTAAACACTACTGCTAAAACTAACATGCGAGTTCATCCAAGCGACACCATACCGGATTAGTCAAGGCCTGGTTTAACAACAACCACCGGTGCTGCTGACAAACAGGGTGCTGGCGGAAACTGCAAAGAGGATGAAGAAGAGACCTGGACCTGATGACATACCAGTGGAGGCATGGAAATGTCTAGGAGAGATGGCAGCAAGATGTTTGACTCAATTATTCAATGGCATTTTTGAGAATGAGAAAATGCCTGAGGAAAGAAGGAGAAGTGTGCTGGTGCCAATCTGTAAGAACAACGGTAACAACGGAATTAAATTAATGAGCCACATGATGAAGATCTGGGAGAGAGTTGTGGAAGCTAGACTTAGACAAGAGGTTACTATTTGTGAGAATCAGGGTGGTTTTATGCCAAGAAAGAGCACTACAGATGCCATCCTTGCTTTGAGGATGCTAATGGAGAAGTACAGAGAGGGTCAGAAAGAGCTTCATTGTGTGTTTGTAAATTTGCTTTGATATATTCAAGACACTATAAAAGTGGCTTAGCTAAGAGGGCTTCTTTCTTTTTCAGCAGCATATGTATCTCACTGATGTCAGCGTAACAGTGAAAAAAGATTCCATGATTCTTGAGTATTGAACCCAAAGGAAGAAGGTAAATGGAAAAAAAGCAGGGGACCTAAGATTGTACTTTGTGGAACCTCAAAAGATAGAGGAGTGGAGGAGGATTTAGAATCTGCCTAATAGGACCTAAACCTACCACAAATACTTGGTGCTGTTGACGAGATATGAAAATGTGGTCCACTGTATCAAAAGCAGCATTTAGGTCAAGCAGGACAAGATTTACATGTTTGCTGGAATCATTTGCCATAAGGAAGTAATTAGAAACTAAAGCAGATTCTGTGCTGTGCTGAGATTTAACACCAGTCTGAAAAACCTTCAGGAGATATTGATTATCCAGACAGGGCTTGACCTGAGAATTTATGACTTTATCTAAGATTTTAAATTTAAAAGGCAACTTGAAGCTAAAATTAGCCAAAACAGTTTGGTCTAGGTCAGGTTTCTTGAGAAGGGCTGCACTACATCATGTTTAAATCTTAGAGGGACAATGCCTAACAACAAACTGTTGTAGCAAGAATCACCTAATCCAGAATAGCAACCTGTGAAACATCAGGTTGGTAGAGGGACATGTTCTGAAATCAAACAAAATTTTAAAAGGATTCAAATTATATATTTATCTTAACTGTTGCTCATTTTGAGTCATGTTGTTGTTTATTCGGGATGTTTGTTCTTTAAGTATTTCCCCTAAATGTTTTTCTCAAGTTTAATTTCAGAGGATTTTTACCTTCATTAAGCAGAGTCAGCTTTTTTCAGCCTGATTTATTGTTACATCCTATTTATTTAAAAGATTTAAAGTTAGGGACTACTGCAAACAAAATTTTCTCATAATTGTGTTTGAACCAGATTCAGATAACTTGTTTCTAACCTGACAGTGTGGATTCTTGTATAGGAATAACCAAAACACTACTTTGATCCAGGATAATCTGGTCTTTTGCTACACTGGACAAACAAATTAAACTCCATCATGTCTTCTTTTTCAAAGGAATAATATTGTAAAATTGTAAGCCTTTCTTTCAAACCCCCTTTTCAGCTCCAGGTGAAGTTAGTAGGTTTTTTTCTTTTCTTAAAAAACACTATTATTCTTCAGTTTCCTAATGAAGACTTGGGGAGCAGTGGGCCATGTCATTACTAAGAAGAATCAATTATGTAGATTTTCTTTTAGACACTGTCCAAAAAGGACTTCTTCCTCTCATTTCTGTGCCTTTTTTTCTTTCAGAAGTCTCTTCTTTGTTTATGGTGTTGACCTCAGAGAAGCTAGTTAGTTATTGTCTCTGTTCAGGTTCTTGCCTCATCTTTTATCTGTCCTTCAAAAAGAGCAGCCATGCTTCAACTTCCCAAACATTTCTCATTCTGACTCATAACCATACAAAATTTTCTTTGTGTTAATATTTTCACAGAAGTGTTTGTCTGCATCTGTCGCTCCGGAGGGAGAGGTGGTGGGGGGGACAGATGTCGCTGTGTTGGCTCTAGTTGTTTCCAATCTGCCATCGGCAACGCAGCAACTTCCATCAATCAGAGCTGGTTGTCACGTCAACACACAAACACTCAGTGTACATACATGCAACTGTTCACACAATACTGTGTATCTGAGTCACCAGAAACATGTTTTACACACACACATGCCATGAGAACACCAGAGTACAGCGAGTAAATGGCTACAGTTGCCATAGAAACAGTTCAATCTCACAACATCCAGAGAGCCTTCAGAGAGAAAAAGAAGTGTTTGTCTCATTTTTCAAATGTGCATATGTGTGTTTGCGGCTCTCTAAGTTGACACACACACAACCACACACACACATAGCGAGAGTCAGTGTGTGTTTTTGTGAATGTGTGGTGGATCCCCCTCTGTGATCACAAAGAGCAGCTCTCATCCCTGAGAATCCCATTTCACGGCCAGGTTTAGCTATGCTGCTGCATTAGTGTGTGTGTGTGTGTGTGTGTGTGTGTGTGTGGGGGGGGTACACTTGTGTGTGTGAGCTGTTATAGAACTGTGCTCACACAGGTTAGAACTAATTTTAATAAAATGATAAGTTATATTAAACAAACAAGCCACAGTTGGAGCTGAGTCTGAACTTCACTTGTTCAGAATTGGAAGATTTTACTTTTGCTGAAATATTTTTGAATTTATGAGATAAACTAACATCACTGCTTGTAACAGACTTTAAAGGAAAAACAATCATTAAGTCATCCATCCATCTATCTGAGGTGTGGTCTGAGAGGTACCAGGCCAGTTATCTGAACTGCCGTTTGGTTCATATTCACAAACAACAGTCAGAACCTTCTCTCTTGCAGCTGGGAGCCACAGAGAGGCAACCTTGTCATTCATCGAGGAAAACTCCAACACCAAGTCACTCAGCCAGGGGCTTGTGAGTATCCCCACACCTGCTCAACGCCTCTAACTCTGGGTAACTCCATAGTAAGAAAGAGTCCAGCCCATCTCCAGGAGTTGGGTTTCAGAGCCCAAGCTGTGCATAGAGGTGAGCCCATATATATCTAGTTGGTATTGCTCAACCTTACACACAAACTCCAGCTCCTTATCTGCCATTGAGGTGACATTTCATGTTCCTAGAGTTAGTTTATGAAACTGGGAATCAACACAGCCAGTGACCCTTCCTTGCCTGCTGCGCAGCTTACACGGCACCCAACCTTGATGGTCCTTCTTGCAGGTGATGAGTCCACATGGAGGTGGCATCCTGTTTCTTCTTCTGGCTTGACCCGGCCAAGCCTCAGAAGCCAAGGCTTGAAAATCAGGGGCTTGCTGGTGAGCCCCCCCCCAAAAAAAAACTTGGCTCAAGGGGGGGTGGGACGGTTTCCCTTTTCTAGGCAACGTACTCTGATGCTTTTGCTGTTTGTCCATTGAGGTTTTAGAATCGCTTTTACTCTGACCCGTCACCTGAGACCAGTTTGCCATGGGATACCCTACCAAAGGCTCATACCCCACACAACATAGCCCCCAGGATCACGGGGGCTATGTTGTGTGGGGTACTCAAACCCCTCTGAGTGTTCAGTTAATCTCATTAATTGAATGCTGATATAAAGCACTTTGCACAGGATGCAGGCTTCCTGTCATTACAGACAAACATCTTGATAAAACATAAATGAAAGCTGTGGGCACTCAGTTTTCAGTTCGGCTCATTTCTTTACTTTTTTTCAGTGGCTTTTGTGGCTGAGAAGGTCAACAGATGATAAACTCTTCTAAAACACTGAAACACCAGAGTCCCTCCACCTCCAACATCTTTAAAGTGGATTGCCTTCAAATTAGAGGATTGGAGGAAATGTCACTGCACACTCACACACAGATTCTTTCTGTCTCTTAGTCAGCCCTTGTGTGGTTAATAGTGCACTACTTCAAAGGTTATTCTCTAACCTTATTCAGACTCATCTAAAGAAATAAAACAGAAGGTAACTCAGAGCTCCCTGCTGAATGCTCTTTTTGCAGAGATGGAGTTTCTGCTACCATCTATTTCTGAGAGAACAAAATGAATAAAGCTAAAGGCAGCAAACTCAGAACTGAGCAGGCTTTGGCTTTCTTTGGGTTAACTTATGGAAAAGAAAAAAAAATACTAGAGCATTTCAATAACAGGGATTCTTGTATCTTAAGACATTTTCAGCCTTTCACTTACAAAGTACCAAACAAGGCTGATAATGAGCACTTAGCTCAGTTAGTACAGGCTCAGATTCAACACAGATAAATAGAGACATATAAATCAGTGAAAGAAAAACCTCTAACTTAATCTCAGAAAGCAGGAAGTTCATCATCACGTGATGCTTCTGTGTTGATTGGATTTTTAAGTTCCCTTTATTGGGTACATTCTAATGCACATTTATCTTACTTTTACCAACTATTTTACAAGCTTGTTTGACCACCTGGGACAACTTGTACCTGTCTCTAGCTTGGTAGTTACCATATCATGAGACCATATTAAACAAAACAACACTTTCAACAAATGACCTGTACACCAATTGCAGGGTGTGTTTGCTGGCATTAAAGCTCCTTAGCTTATGTAGAAGATGGTGACATTCTATGGCTTTTTTGTAAACACAGTCAGTACTGGGCTGAAAGGTCAACTTGTTATCTGTAACTGTTCCAAAGTATTTGAAATCAGTCACCCACTCTATTCTACAACATTAAGTCAACACATTCAGCTGCTCTCATAACAGACACAACCTGCAGAAGAAGAACTGAGATGTTTCTGTGAATCAGCTGTGAAGCAGCAGGAAGCAATGCCATCTGTACCATCACACAGATCCTCACCTGCTGCTTTAATGGCCTGCCCTGCTGAGGAAGAGGGGGGTCAGTATGGTATAATGAGGCTAGAAAAAGACAAACACAGTTTATTCTGAGGCTCTCAGCTGAAATAAAGACCAGAAATGTAGGGGATTGTCTTTAGCAATGCGTGATTGAAAATAACAGCTCATAGCAACAGGCTGAGACACTGAAAACACTTGTCTTTTTCCGTCTGCTCCACCTGTCCTAAGCTGTTGGTCCAGGCCTTCACACTGTAATCAGCATCAGCTCTCGTCAGCATCCGCTTTGACATTTCAGAACAAAGCTCAGCATCAGTGGGGGTTGGCAGGAGAAAAATGACGGGCGAGTGATCAGAAGAGAAGCACAAAGGTGCTAATGAGCATGTTGGAAACTCACAGGTGGTTTCTAGTGATGACAAAGTGGCTTTCACCTGTCTGTTCTGCTGCCATCTCACGTAGCATCACACATCATGCCACAGTGCCATCAGATAATGATGAGCAGAGGAAAAAGATGAAAATAAGACAGAAATATAAGACAACAGCAGAGTGTGTTTGTGTGTGAAGGTGTGGCATAAATCCATGAAAATGTTAATATAAAACACAGATTCTTTAAAACTTAATGGGAGCATATTTAAGAATTATTTATAGAATTCTGAGTCAGATGAGAGAATGAATGTGAAGGAATGAATGTAACCTCAGAGGAAGATTAACCTCTTATGTGTTTAAAAATTGATGTTGTTACCTCTAAACAACAAGGAAACAAATTTAAGAGCTAATTATATTTCTGAGATTAAACAAACCTCATGGAACAAACTAAATAAAATAAAATTACCCATTTTTGAGTTTGGAAACCAATCAGTCTTCACTGAGTCATCTATACAGATTTTACATGTGTTATAAGAAAAAAAATTCTGGTTAATTTAAGGCTTGAAGTTAAACCTTGATAAGAGAAGCCGCGGTAGATTAGTGGGCAGTGTGACAGTCTCAGGTTGCACCAGAAAGGGCATCCAGCGTAAACCCTTTGCCAAACCTTTCAAACAAGTCTGCACACTGTGGTGATTCCTGCAGAAGGGAGCAGCTGAAAAAGAAAAAGAAGTTAAACTTCAATGAGTTTCTACAAACATTACAAATATCCAATAGAACTTTTGACACCTGCTATTGCATCTAAAGGGACATATGCTAGTGTTGATTCTCACTAGTCATCCAGCACTTGGTAGATCCAAAAGTAAATTAAAAAAACAAAACAGCTGGACTTCTATTCAAGAATTGAAAAAGTTTTGATTCCCATCTGGGAAGCTTTCTCAATTTTAACAACAACAACAAAAGCATGTGGAGTTCCACACTTTTAAAATGAAAGACATGCTCTGCTATGTAAATTAGACTTGCAAACACATTACCCTCACTCCCCTCACAATGGAGAGGCAATAGGGTCTTTAATAGCCAGACTCACAAAAGAGATGCTTTGGTCACATCAGGCCTAATGCTTCATTTTAGAAAGTTTTAGAAAGGTCAAATCTGAGACCTCTGTGAATCAACAACTCATGCAACAATAAAGCTCCCAATTAGGCTGCACCACAGAGGACAGAGTCTGACCCAAGAAGAAAAACAAAATGAAGACTTGATTTAAAGAGATAGTGTGTGTGAAAGTTCCACTATATTCTACATTTTTCAAGTTTTCTGTCACTGACAACAAACATACACAAAATGTCACAATTGTGTTGAAAAAATTACTCCAACTTTCTTTTTCTTTTGAATAGACCATTCACAAACGGGCACAGCTGATGCAAATTATTTAAAATCAAAACCACAATGAAGCTTTAAATTTAAAAAGAGTAGGCTAAAATCCACCATTATATATATATATATATAATTCCCTTCTCACCCTCCACGGGTGGTCTTTGTTTCATCCTCTGAGCTCGGGTCCTCTACCAGAGGCCTGGGAGCTTGAGGGTTCTGCGCAGTATCTTGGCTGTGCCTAGAACTGCACATTTCTGGACTGAGAT
>NC_051438.1:31256997-31263734 GCF_001649575.2 Kryptolebias marmoratus | reverse complement strand
ATTGCTACATCCACCACAACTGCTTTCCTCTGTTGTTTATCCACCACCACAATGTCCGGTTGGTTCGCCATTACCCTTTTGTCTTTCTGGATCTGGAAGTCCCACAGGATCTTAGCTCGGTCATTCTCCACTACCTTTGGGGGTGTTCCCCACTTTGATCTCTGGGCTTCCAGTCCATATTCTGCACAGATGTTTCTGTACACTATGCCTGGCATATATATATATATATATATATAATTGAAATATTAATAATTTTATTGAAAGTCAATCATGAAAGGCAGCAGGTGGTATGCATTCATTTAGAAAATGCTTTTTTACTTTTATTTTTGACAGCTTCAAAAGAGAAGAAGCCAATAAGGAATCATGAAATGTGATTTATATCAGGTTTTGTTGTAATGTTGGTTGGAACACAGAATGCAGACAGACATGAGGAGCTCAAAGAAAAACTGATTTATTAATAACAACAAAACAAAAAGCTGACGTGGCAGCAAACAAAAACTTCCTAAACAGCAGATCACAGGGAAAACAAGGAGGGTGACACGAAAACAACCAGACAGTGGATCATAGCACTAGAAGGAAGTGGAAACAGATGAGTGATTACCAACTAGGGACAGATGCAGATGGGCGTGGCAGGCTGACTGGAAAATTACCGAGCTGACGGCAGGTGAACAGTAGCACAGGGAACACAAGGAACAATACAGTCATCTATAACACAAGGAGCAAAACTAGATAATATATATTAACAAGAAAACTGATTTCGGTGGGTGGGTGGAGGGGGAAAAAATCAAAGGATGGGGAGCAAGAAACAAAACAAAGAGTGTCAACCCAAAAACAAACAGGCAATAATCCTGGTCAGCAAAAAATCAAGCCAACACAAAAACCATAAAGAACATCCGTGGGCACATTCACACAGGGGGCAAGAGCTTGGGAGTCAGTCAAGTCAGCTGCGCCGGATTTTAGCACGGGCTTACCGGGGCTGCAGCCCGGAGCCCCGGTGCTTTGGGGGCCCCCAAGGATGTTTTGTTTTTGTGAATGGATAGTGTCAGAATTTAACCAATGACTAAGATGATTTTTAAACGTCCATCTTGAATGCTTGCTTATTATTGGTCCACTTTTGACGCATCTTAGCATAGGGGAGGAGCGTTAGTGAATGTTTTTCTTACAATGGTGGACAATGGAAAATATGACAGCGGAGCGCAGAAAAGAAGGAAGAGAAAAGAAAAAGTGACATAAACCCAGGATTATTTGTCCAGAGAGCGAAGCCGAAACCAGACACGGAGGCGTAAATAAAGGTAAGTGAGTTTATTTACAGGTGGTGTCAATATATACAGTGGGCTGGTCTCAGGAGTAGTCTGCAAGGCAAGAAGAACTGGGTGAGTCTCGGGTATGATCTTGATCAGAGTAGTTCAAAGGATGTAGGAAATAATGTCTCTTGTTCTCTTACAGATCCAGGAGGTGATTTACTGCGCAGAGGAGGTGAAGAGCAGTTCCAGAGCGATCCAAGAGATGACGAGCCAGTTCCAGCAAAGGTAAATATCTGACAGGTTCCAGGTAAGTTCCCATAGGTCCGTAGTCGTGACATGGCAAAAAACCTAAATTCCAGGCAAGACAAAGAACGTAATTAACACACAGAGCATAATCGAGGTTAGACGCTGAGGTGGAGAATCTAACCCGGAAGGTTTGATGCTCCAGCGAAGATCTGAACTCAGCCAGAGGCTTAAATGCTGGATGGTCTCAACAGCATAATCAGGATCACCTGTGGAGTAAAGGTTAGTGACGCCGCCCAAGGGCGGAGCTAAACCCAGATCCTCACAAAAAGAGTATTGCGACAAAGAGGCGATACACAAAATGCCTAAACTGACAGGCTTTTTTAAACCTGTTAGCGGAGATGGAGCAGAACCAGCTAGCTTTGCTAACACCGGCGGCACTATGATCCCGCCAGAAACTTCAACTGTGGCTGAATCGGTGGCTGGACTGGCGTCTGTGGAGTCAGAGTCGGTGGAAGCGGGATCTTCTTCTGCAGATGGAACGAAGACTGTGGATCCGTACAGTACCGACCCTGCGCATTGGGGGGAAATTGACGAGTCCGTGCGGGCTTACTGGGCTGAGCGAGGACCGGGGAGCTGTCAAAATATGAACGTTAGCTTTCAAGCCTCGGAACGGGTGTACAAGCATCAAAAGCGTCTATTCTCCAAATCTTACTTTAAACGTAAGATGGCAAATGGTGAGTACATCCAAAGACAGTGGCTGCTTTACTCTCCATCCGCCGGAGCTGCGTTTTGTTTTGCATGCCACATTTTTCGTAATGCTAACACTCAGTCAAGCTTTGAAACTGGTTTCAGTGACTGGAAGCACGCAACTGAACGCATAAAAGAGCACGGAAACAGCAAACATCATAGAAAAGCAATGCTGTCATTTGTATCACTTGCAGCAGCCAGCGGGAGGATAGACACAGAACTGCAGAAACAATTTGAATCTGAGTGTGCATATTGGACTGAAGTGTTGAGAAGAGTTGTGTCTGTTGTCAAGTTTTTAGCAGAGAGAGGACTGGCTCTTAGAGGAGCCAGTGACACATTTGGCCAAACTGATAATGGGAATTATCTGGGAATACTGGAGTTAATCAGAGAGTTTGATCCTTTTCTGAAGTCTCACATAGAGAAATATGGAAATGCAGGTGCAGGGACACCATCATATCTTTCTTCCCAAACATGTGAGGAGTTTATTCAGCTGATGGGTGATCGTGTTCTATCAGAAATAGTGAGTGAAGTAAAAATGGCAAAATACTTCTCAATCTCTGTTGACTCCATGCCAGATGTGGCACATGTTGATCAGTTAACATTTGTGTTAAGATATGTGTCACCTGAAGGACACTCTCAGGAACGCTTTCTGAAGTTTCTACCAATTGAAAGTCATACTGGGGAAGCTTTATGTGCGTCTGTACTCAAGGTTTTGGAAGAGATGGGGATTGACATTGCGAACTGCAGGGGACAATGCTATGATAATGCTGCCAACATGTCAGGAGTATATAAAGGACTACAAGCACGCATAAAAGAACTTAACCCCCTAGTTCAATGGGTTCCATGTGCTGCACATACTCTGAATGTGGTTGGAGTAATAGTGTTAACTGCTGTTTTGAGACAGCTGATTTTTTCCAGTTTGTGCAAAACTTATTTAACTTCTGCTCTAAGTCAACAGCAAGGTGGAAGGTGGTGACAAATGGACTGCAGCCTAATGCAAACAAGCGCATTGAAACATTGAAGTCCCTTTCGAACACTAGATGGGCTGCACATGCAGATGCCACACATGCAGTGCATATTAACTATGCAAACATTCAAAAATCATTGAAGAATATTGTAAATGACACAAACCAAAATGCAGCAATAAGAAATGAAGCAAGGTCACTTGATAAAAAAAATGGACAAGCTTGAAACAGCTTTTATGTGTACATTTTGGCATAGCATTTTGCAGCGCTTTGAAAAAGCAAGTGCAGCTTTGCAGTCTGTGGAACTGGACTTGTGTACAGCTGTGGATTTGGTGGGATCCTTGCGGGAGTACATTGGAGGTCTGAGAGATCAGTTTGAAAGGTTTGAGTCTCAAGCAAAGCAGTTGTCTCCAACAGTTTCACAGGTTTACAGAGTTACTGCTCAAAGACAAAAAACTCCAAAAACATTTTTTGGAGAGAGCGCCACCTCAGAGGTTGAGTTATCAGCTCAACAAAAGTTCTCCACCAGTGTTTTTTTGGTGGTTGTTGACAGATTGCTTTCTGAAATCGATCGCAGGTATGCTGCATATGATAACCTCAACAACACTTTTGGCTTCCTGAACAATTTTTCTGGTTTTACTGTTCCAGAGCTAAGAAACAAAGCATCTCATCTCCAAAGTACATATTCAGCTGACTTGGAGATGGACTTTGTGGAGGAAATTGTCCAGTTTAAAGATTTTATTCGTGAGAAAGGCATCACATCTGCTCCATTGCTTTTACGTTTCATTAGGGAAAAGAAACTGCAGGACATCTTCCCAAATGTGGATATTGCATTCAGGCTTTATCTGACATTTCCTGTCACAAATGCAAGTGGTGAGCGATCATTCTCCAAGCTTAAAATAGTTAAGAATAGACTCAGATCTACAATGGGACAGGAAAGACTGAACCATTTGACTCTCATGTCTATTGAGAGTGATTTAGTGAGAAAGCTGGACTTCAGTGATCTTGTCAAGGACTTTGCAGCAAAAAAATCCAGAAAAGTGGGCATCTTTTCAAAGTCCATATCAAACTAAGGCTTAAAAGTCTGATAACCCTTTCACTCCTTACTGAAAGGGCTTGGTATAACTGGTTACGGCAGTGGTGTCCAAACTTTTTGACATGGCTAAAATTGTTATGTTGAAAGAACTTTGGGGCTGTGAAAGAATTTGAAAAGAAAATTGGTCTTTTTTAAAGTTTATCTGCTAAACTAAAGTAATAATTTGAATGATTGTAGATACAAAACAGTTTTTGCATGTCTGCATTATAAGACAGGCTCAAATTTTCTAACTTTTCGGGGTTGAGTATTGTTTTCTTATGTGGGTTACATGGTTTGTGTTTGAGTAAATGTAGGTTGATGTTTGTGGTTCTAGTTCCTTCAAAGCTAAGATGAATGCAGAAGTGTCATTAATAAATGGAAATCTGTATTTTGTTCGTCATATTTTTTAAGATGTTATTTGTAAAAAAAAATCTTGGTCTAGAAGATGAAAATTGTCCATCTGCACCCACCTGCTTGTATTGAGAACAGGGGGCCGTAAAAAATCCTTCAGAGGGCTTTCTGAAAACTATGGTATTGCCTGATCTCTTTTTTTCCCAGAAGATATTTGTTTATATCCATGTTCTGTCTGACTGTCAAAGAAGCACTTTTTTGACATTTATTTCCTCCACTATCTACCAAGAACTTTAAAACCAAAGAAAGAGTTTGAGTTTTGATATCTTCCACTTGTACTAATTTAGACTTGTAAATGCTGGAAATATTTGTACAAACATTGTTTGCTTGCATAGCTTTGTAAAAGTATATTTGAGCATTGCACTTTCTTGCACTCAATCTGTTTTATAGTTTGTGTTGAAGTCCTTGCAACAATAGCTATTCAGTGATTTTATTTTGTGATGCAAGCACCATATTCTAGTTTCAAACCCTAACATGTGGTTTTGTCTTTCTAGAAACCAGTTCAGGGTTGTTTGTAGTTTGTGACAACTGGCTTATTAAAGTTGTAAGTTGTGAAAACCTACTGTTCAGTCATTTTCTGCTCATCATCTGGACCAAAACAAACTATATCTATATATATATATATATATATATATATATATATATACGGGGCCCCCATGTTGACTCAAGCCCAGGGGCCCCCCATCCTCCTAAATCCGGCCCTGCAAGTCAGAATTCAGGGGCATGGCTGGGGCCCGTCCCAACAGAAGCAAGAATTCAGGGGGGTGGCCCAGGAAACATCCAGAGTGAGGCAAGAGATGTCTTGTCTTTAACCTTCTCAGAGACAGAGGAGTGAGAGGCGTCCTCCTGGTCCCTCTCAGAGGCTCGGAGGCAGAGTTGGGAGCACTTGGAGACACGCAGATACAGGAAGGTGGAGCATCATTGCAGACCCCCACAAAAACACAGGCAACTAGGGCGCAAGGGAACCCTGAAGACTTTGGTATAGGGCCTACTTGAGACCTTGAGAAGTGGGGTCTTGGAGAGGCTAAGACCAATTAATATGCAAACAAGGAATTCTGTGTTCATTTTTTGAACACAGAAATTCAGTAAAAGAATGAATTTCTTGGTTTAATGAAAGCATTTGACCCTGCACTGATTAAATACAATAGTTGTGGCATCATTATGAAAACGTTTTCAGTTAAAATATAATCCAGATACAGCAGATATATCTGATATATTAGAGTACAAACATGATATTAACACATGTCTGGCTCACACAGAAACTGATCTTTTTTTTCTCTCAGCTTTTCTGTAACAGCTCACGAGCAGAAAGGGCATGCTGGAAGTGAAAATGAAGCCACCCTGAGGTGTAAACTTCTGATTATCGTTGTATTGTTTCTCCATTAACGCACAACAATCAGCAGCAGTCCTTCATGTGGGCAGCTGACGAGCTGGCACATTTTTGTCACTAACAGTTTAGTGGTGAGAGGCCTCAGAGACAAAGTGAAGATTGACACTCCAACCTTTGCTTCTTCTCTTCCTCCCTAGCAGTTCGCATCTGCCATGTTGGAGGGATAAGTGCCGTCACTTGGCACCTTATTTATTTTAATTATTTTGATTTCCTCTCACCATCCCTGGCATCCCTGGCTCCAGGAATTGCTGATGGCTGACACTCATTTGTCAGTCTGTCTGCAGCTTTCTGTCAATTATAGAATGAGAAGTTTTGGCGAGGCTATTAGAAAGAGCTCAGCTTGTTAACAGGCATGAGTGTCCGGTCACTGCCTCCTCCTGCCCTCCCATGTCTCTGACCAGAAACAATCAGTGAACATTAGCACGTGGTGTGAGGATCTGGGTTTTGGCTCCACCTTCTGGGTGGCACCACTAATCATTGTCCACAGGTGTTCCTCATACCACTGACGAGACTTTACAGGATTTAAGCAGCAGGCTGTGATCACACCTTCGCTGGAGCATCAAACCTACTGGGTTAGATTCTCCGCCTCAGCGTCTAACCTGAACTCTTGCTCCTAGTGTTAACTACGTTCTCTGTTTTTACCTACGTCCTAGGTTTTT
>NC_051438.1:31238043-31248967 GCF_001649575.2 Kryptolebias marmoratus | reverse complement strand
GCCTCAGCGTCTAACCTGAACTCTTGCTCCTAGTGTTAACTACGTTCTCTGTTTTTACCTACGTCCTAGGTTTTTGCCACGCCACGACTACGGAAACTAAGGACTACTTACCTGACACCATTCTGCTACTTACCTCACTGGAACTGGCTCGTCACTTATGGAACTTCTGGAACTCCTGGAACCGCTCCTCCTCTCCTCGGCGCTGTATTTACCTCCTTGATCTGTAAGCAAACAAAGAGACATTATTACCACCTTCTTGCTACCGTCTGGATTTAGATTCGTACCCAAGACTCACCTAGCTCTCCTTCTCTTGCAGACTCTTCGGATACCGCCCACTGTATATAGTTTTCACCCTGTAAATAAATTCACTTACCTTTACATCCGCTTCCGTGTTTGGTCTTGGTTTCGCTCTCTGGACAGAATCCCCTGAGTTATGACACGTGGTATTTCATGTCTTGCCTTTGTAGCTGTAGTATCAGTGTTCCCATTCTCTGCTGCCAGATTTAGAAGATTCAGCTCTCTTTTTTGATGCTCCTTTCCTTGTTTCAGATGGCATCAGCACATTTACAAAAACACTGGAAAGATTTTTTTTTGTAAAAAATCGTGAAGAAGCAGCTACGTTGAAGAAGTTAGATTAACTGAATGTGGCAGTTAGCCATGCAGCTTATTTACCATTACTTTGCTGATTAATTTATACATTTTACTTTACTTTACATCAATATTGACAGGGCTGGATTAAGGTGATTGAAGGCCCGAGAGCAAAATGGAGGGAGGGGACCCCCATGAACTCATCTGTCTGTAAAGAATAAAAACTTTTTCACTGAAGACTTTTGAAATATGGCTGCAAAAATGAGCACCTCTTTTAGCTAACTTTAGTCATTTGTGACCTGTGCTGGCAAAATGAGTAACAATCAATAATTTTTCAGTTATGAGTTATTATTTTCAAATTCTCTATCTCAGAAGCTTCAAATTATACAAAGGTTGTTGTAATTTGGCAATTTGTTCTCTGTTCTGGCAACAAGTTCATTTTGTCTACAAAAGTGCTTGTTTGAAAACATGATTTTTATTCATATGGTGCAATGATTTGGGGATTTCCAGCCATATATTTATAAAGGAGAATCCCCAGGCTTCACAATGACTCCAAACATTATACAAAGCAATGAACTACAGCAGCTGGTAAAGAAAAATGATCAATTTCATAGAAAATTGAAAGGATTACAATTAAAAGAATTATTTCTGATTATTTATTAAACTTTGATTGAAATGTAGATTAGGAAGATTATTTGTCATATCAGTTACTGGGATAACGAGATGGTGTTCTTATGAACTTGTTTTTAATGCAGATCTCTATAAGGCAAAAATCAATGTTTGTATCCTTTTTGCACTGCAGCCTGTTTGCATTCTGACTCATTTTACCAGCACAGGTCACAGTTATGAATCATCGCTCCAAAAACCACAAGAAGTTTTAGGCAAGTAGTGTAACTAAGAACATTGATGTAGACCAAATATGTTGTATGTGCAAATATGTTGCAAATATGTAGACAGTCTCACACTTGAGTCAAAGCTGAATAACCATTTCAGCAACATGGCAACTCAGAGGCATCACATTAGCAGGTTAACTTCAACCCTGATTCACTGTAGGTTTCTTTTAATCTCATTAAGTCAGGAAGAATAACAACCAAACAGTAATTAAGGTGCTTCAACTCTTCTGCCTTGGCATTGTTAATTAAAATTGTAGCTCTTTTAATAATGTTTTTCCCATAACTGAAGTGGATGGTTTGTTTCTGACAATTAATCTGGAGTTAAATTATTTATAATCAATAAAAAATGCATTTAATAAAATAATCTGGTATCATTTATCCCTCTAAAAGCCAAATTATCTCAACATTAAAAACATTAGTCTAAATAATAAGCCAATGCTTATTATTCCTCTGCTTATCAATCAAATATTTATCTAAGAAATTTAAGGCACAGAAAATAAAAGTGTAAAAGCTGAAACCAGAGTAATGGAGGCTTTTAAACCAGGTATGGTAAATTCCTCGAACTTTGCTCAGCTATCATAAAGTAGTATCAGCTTTGTGCTTCAAAAACCTCTCGTCTTTGTTGGATTCTGCTTTTCCTGCAATCTACCAGCAACACACAAGACTGCTAGAGAAGAAATACAATTTGTTGAGAAAATAGGATTCATTTTCTCTTGTGTTGCTAAAGTTGATTTTGTTAATTAAAAAAAAAGCTTGTCAGGAGTATTAACAACAAGCTCTGCTGTTCATTTCAGAGCCCTTTGCATTACACACACCTGCACTGATGGATTATGGGTAAGCACTTTTGTTTGGTTGCATTTTGAGATGAGGCGTTTGATCCAGCAAAAGTGTCAAGTCAGGCAGAAAGGCAGCCTAACAAGACGGCTGCTTCCCTCTGGGTATAAAAACTGTTTCCTGTAACGGCTCGGCCTCCTTTCATCAGCATATTTTAACAGTCAGACAGTAAAGAACAAAAAGAAGACAAATTGGGCTTTGAGAAGAACCGGAGACATCAGAACTTCCCTTGAATTAGCAGCGGGCGAAGTAAAGCTCGGAGCTTAACGGCTCTGTTTCTGCCACAGAAACATGTCGGACACCGCCGCAGTTTGCTCTCTGCCTCCTTGCAGAATAATTGGATGGAAAATGAAACGTCTCCTTTCAGCCAAAGTTCCTTTAGTTTTAAAGCTGTTACCCCCCCCCCCCCCCACACACACACACAAAATGCTTTAGCTGTATTAATGTCACAGCTGTGGTGATCCAGAAGCAGTTGGTTCTGACCAGCAGGCTCGTCCATGTTGTCGAAGGTCATTAATGGAGGAGTGTGTGCGTGTGGATCAATAACACTGTGAGGGTTAGCTTTAGGAGCCATGCTGGATAATTATTGCCTCTCAGGCTTCCTCATGTGGAGGAGTGCTGCTTGTTGTTGGTCCACCAATGTTGTTGCAGTTTGCAACATAAATTCACTTCTCATTCTGATATTTCTCACATGAAACAGCTCTGTTCATCTTTTGTTACTACATACCCAGACTTTTTGGGTACTAATAGAAGTAGTTTGCTACAGGTCTCTGGATCCACCTCAGCAGGTGCCACAACACTGACAATTTAATTTAGTTGATTAGAAATGACGATTAAAAAATGGTTTGATACTATATCTGAAGTTTTGCAGTGTGAGATCAAACCAAACCCCTTCCCCGCCAGTAGCTGGACTTGCTAAGTGTCAAACTAAGTATGCTCTCATTTTCATCATTAATTGCCAGGAGGGCTATCTTATTAAGATGGAAAGACCCGGCTCCCCCTTCACATTCACACTGGATAAGGGATATTACGCCATGTATGGACTTAGAAAAGATAACATTTACTGTCCGAGGCTCTGAAAATAGATTCTATAAAGTTTGGCACCCCTTCCTAACTGTGTGTGAGAAATCTTTGACTATTGTCTCTGGGTAGCTCCTGTCCCTCTTCCCTTACCCAACCCTCCCTCCTTTTTTTTTTTTTAATCTTAATTTTATTATTTGTTTTCTTTTCAGATTTGTGGATATCATTTGTTAGGGTTAACTCCAATGGAAATACCTATTTGTAATATATTTTTTTCTACTTTTTATTTTACCTCAGTTTAGTTTTGTGTAGATGTGTCTGCTGTCTAGGGATTGGTTGTCGGTGTTAAAGTTTGCTGACATTTTATAGCTATATTTTGTACCACATTTGCCAATATATTCACATAATAAATAAAAAGACATTTGAAAGAAAAAAAATGGTTTGATTATTAATATCATCATCATTATCAAAGTGGTTCCGTTTGGACATACAAGGCTAAAATAAATTCTGAATAAAATAAAGAAAAAATCAGTTCTATTTAAATCACTAGGCTAGCCCAATAACCTGACATTTTTCTGTCTGCCTAAAAACACAAGTTAAGTTGTGCTTTCTGTGTTTCACACAAGCAGCTTCTACTTCAACACAGCTAAACCACGAAGACTGAGAATGGGACAGGTGTCATTTGAATTGTGCTATTGAATCACTATGTGCAGCCAAAGATAGACTGAATTGGTTGCTAACTCATGCAGGATTAGTTGTGGGAATACGTGCAGTGCAAAAAAATAAAAAAATAACTTGCTACAATTATAGTATATAATAATATTGAATATGAAATAAACATAATACAAAGCTTGATCCTCTGTCACTTTCAAAATATGCAACCATTTGCTACTGACATGACCTTCAACATAAACAGTTGTTTGAGGTCATTTTATGAATCTGAAAACATACCAACCACATAAATGGCTAATTACATTCAATAAATATTCTAATGTTCAACATTTTTATTCTACAATGAGAACAAGCCGCATTTAGTAATTCAGCATTAGTTATATTCCTTATTTATTTTTTTCGAGTACAAAATTTAAATAAAAAAAAAACCCAACAACAAACAACAAAAAATCTGGTTTATGACATTTGTTAATAGACAGACATACGTTTCAGGGCAGTGGGCAAAAAGCAAGTCTTTTTGATGTCTCATCGCACAGAAAATGCATTTGATGGCTTTTTGACCTAGTTTTTGGCATTTTCAATAAGATTTTAACCAGAACTTTGTGTACAGAAAACAAAGAGATTTGAGGACTCAGGTAAGTAGTTTTATTGTTCAGGTTTCACCAGGATGGATCGAAGAAGACCAGTGAATATGGTTATTTCAGATTGAATATTGATGAGGCTGATGATTTGGCATCTTACAGGATTGTATCTTGTTTTTTTTTTTGTTGTTGTTGTTTTTACAGGATTGTATCTTGTTTTGTAGCTCTGAGGGAAGGGTGAGGATTTCAGTCCAGATCAAGTCAAAGATTCCAGATTGGGTAATTGAGAGTGAAAGGCAGGATGCTGGATGGTGAGGCTGAGCTAGCTTAATCAAAGTTTATTATTTGTAGCTCCAGCAACAGCAGTAAAGAGCACAATGACTATAAGGGAGATACAAATGAAGTAGAGGGTAAATCTCAAAAAATATTTTTTGTCAACACCAGGTAAACAGCTGTCATCTAAGACAGCTGTTTGCCTCCAGACAATTGTTGAAGTAACTTCTCACTTCCTGTACCATGTTTTGGATTCTGTTAACATGATATGACAAGTTAAAGAGATCCTCCACTTCATGACTTTAAGAGAAATTTTGAGCTCAGATACAACAGAAGTCAATGACAGTTTGGGTGTGTGATCTCTGACCTCTGGAGGGATTTCAGAGAAAAACACAAGTCATATAACTTTTTATTTTCTTTTAAATCTACACAATGAAATCTTTTGCCAAATTTTACTGCATACAGTTGTGAAGTGAGTCACCCATTTTTATGTTTTTCGAAAAATAAAAACAAATAGAAATATAGGTTTATTAATAATATATTGGCACTTTAATAACCATTAACACTGTGGTTTGGTTTTTGATTTAGGAGACTAAAATTACAATATGTTGTACAATCTGCAGTATCCCTCACATTATTATTTTTATCTGTTACATAAAGCAGTTTTAGCACCAACAGCAGAAAAGTAAAATAAGTTTAAATGTCCAGAGGTGGAATCAGAGTCACCTCCCTTCATCTGACAGTTTTGATTTCTGTCAAATTACGGGGATTCGCTGACCGTGATGCACACTGCGTGAGTGTGATACGACAGACTGAAAGCACAAACTGTCCCTCCACTGCCAATGTAATCCCACTAAATGTATGAAAATAGAAGCTCAGCTATTGTTGGAGTCAGTGTGCTGCCTCAGCATTCACATCCTCTGACACCATTTGGTAGAGGTGCACCCTGGGATATTCACTCGCTGGGGCAAAATCCATTTCGATCCATCTCCCCTCTGGCACAGTGAGAGAAGGTTTGATTGATTTATCAGGCCTGCATCTCCCCAGCCTCCCTTTAATGAGACAGTAATAGCCCACGGTCGGCCGGCACCCCTGAGACGAATGTGAAGGAGAAGGCAAGCGACAGAGAGCAGAAATGTGGGCAGAATATGTAACCCAAGGTACAGTCAATCCAGCACAAACAGAAACTGGGAGTGGTAAGTGAGAAACGGCCAAAAAGAAAATGGAAGGTTGTGTGTTTCAGTGACACAACAAGTACAAACATGTCAGAGAATAGACACAAATGGAGAGAAAAACCAGGAACTGGCTGCAGTTATTACTGTTAACTAAAACAGAAAATTCCACAAACCAGGAACATAGGAAGCCTAGATCCAAAAAAGATCAAAACACAAGGACCAAAAGGATAATAGAAACCCAAAGATTACTGTTCTGTATCATAACCTCTACTCTGCTGGTTCTATTTTGTCATCATATGTTGAAAAGTGTCAGTTAATTCAGAGTTACTGTGGTCTGATAATTATACCAGTTAGTTTTAAAATTCTTTTGTTTGTTTTTGAGCCTTGCCCTGCCTTATTTAACAGAGCTTCTTCACCGCTACACTCCCTCTCGGTCCCTCAGGTCCGCTGACCAGCTGCTCTTGGTCATTCCCAGGTGTCAGCAGAAGCTTAGAGGAGACAGGGCCTTCTCTGTAAGTGCCCCTAAGTTGTGGAACGCTCTGCCTTTGCACATTCGACAGGCCCCTTCACTGTCCATTTTTAAAACTGGCCTTCAACTCAACTGAGAATTGATTTTACTTCATTTTTATTGGTATTGATTTTATCTGTTAAACTGTGTGGTTTTATTGTGTTTGGAATTGAGTTTTTATTACATTATTGTGTGTTTAGCCTTGTCACTTCATTTTTATGCTCCTTTTATTTTATTTATTACTGGCACTTTGTTTCAGTTGTGGCTGGTGTTAAAGTACTATGTAAATAAAGCTGATGATGATGATGAATAAAGGTACCGCTCAGATTTAGCAACAGTGCTGGTGGTACTGACATCAAAAGTTTAGGTTAAAGAAAGTTTTTAGGATTGTTGGGTCTGACAATTTATAGCAATTTTAGATCAATCTCAGTTCAGGTGATGCGCTAACCTATTTTTAACATGTGGTTGTTTGTCATTTGTTGGAAAAAAATCTAACCTTGACACATCTGTCCTTTCAAATTTTAGGCCCATTTCATTTTTTTGTCAAAGGTTTTAGGAAAGATAGTATTCATTTATCTTTTGTCCACAATACACAGAACATTCTTGAAACGTTTCAGTCTGGTTTTAGCCCTTCACAGCACAGAAACTGTACTTTTAAACATTTTTAACAATGTTTTATTAGCTACAGGTTCAGGAGAATCAGATGTTCTTTTTTATGTATTTTTGGACCCATTATCTTTTCCCATCTACATGCTGCCCTCTACAAATTTAGAGAATTTAACATCACTCTTCATTCCTACGCAGACAACAATTAGATCTACCTACAAGCACAATCCCTCTTTCATTTAAACCACTGCTTGACTGCATCACTTAGGTAAAAGCTTGGATGGCTTCAAGCTTATTTTTGGAGCAAGTGAAAACTTCAGCAATTCTCTTACTAATGTAAGCAGCATGGAGCCACTTGTGAAATGTCACCTAAATAAAATTAGGGGTGATATTTGGTTTAAATTTTAACCTTAAGCAGCAGTTTAGTTCTGTAGTAAAAATATCTGTTTTTAAACTAAGGCTTTTATATAAAGTAAAATTCTTAACAGGTGATTCATGCTTTTATTACATCTCAACTGGATTATTGTAACTCTCTGTGTGTTGGTGTTAGCCAGGCTGGCCCCTCATGACTACAATTAGATAAAAACAGTGCAGCTCATCCTTTAACACAAACAAAACAGAGTGAACATCTCCCCAGTGCTTGCCTCATTGACTCCCTGTTCATTTTAGAATCAAATAAAAGTTTTCCTGTTGGCCTATAAGGCCCTGAATGGGCAGCCACCTGTATACCTGTCGGACCTCCCTCAGCCTTTGTGCCCTCCAAAGCCCTTAGATCTAATGATCATTTGCTTTTTGGTCCAGGCTTGTCCACAGAGGTGATGGGGTCATTTCAGTTTTATCTACTAAAGTGAAGTGGTTCAAACCTGTGTTCTGATAGTTTCTCTCACATCAGAGTTCATGGATCCAAATCTGAGAAAGGTTTTTATCTTTCAGGAAGCCAAAAAATGAAACTCCAGTGGTATTTACTGGCCGGTTTAAATAATTAATTCCAACAAACTGAACTATATTGTACCGCTATTCATCCACTCACTGATGAACTGCTGAACCTCAGTGGCTCAGCGGACGTCACACTTCTAGGGTGGTCACGGAAAAAGCTGAGAACAACCGAGTGGTTTCTTCAATGTTCAGAATTACAAAGAACTATAGTATTTTTTATTTTTTATTTAAAATTTCTAAAATAAACATTTTCTGACTATATTTTCACTGATATTGGTTTTAAAACAGGTTTCAATTCAGTTTTATTTTTTTTGTTTTATCATATTTTTAATTGATTTTTTTGCTTGTTTGTTTTTTGTCTGTTTTTTATTATTTGTTGTTTTGTGTGCAGCACTTTCGCCAATGGCAGTTGTTTTTAAATGTGCTATATATTTTTAAGTTTATTTGAAAAAAAAATAATAATATGAAAACATTTAACTGATTTGAATTTTACCAAAGGAAGAAATAATTTAAGTTTAAAATTGAAAGTTTTAAAAGTAATTTAACAGTGCCTACAGTTGAACTGTATTTTCTGAGTTTAGACATCAATAAAAGGAGTCATTTGTAAATTGTGGACAAGAGTTGTTTCATTTCTCAGCATAATATGTGCAAAATAGTGAAAATCTTGTCAAATATGTTTATAAAAATTCCAAATATCAGCTAATGTCCACCTGCAGATAAGACATTGCCAAATTTTAAACAAACTAAGTGACAAGCTGAGCTTGGCAGTTTAAGTTGATGCTAACTGCTAGCAGGAGCTTGAATTATCTTGGTTAAAGAAGTGGCTGTAGCAGTATTAGCTTATGCTAACCACCAGCAGAAGTTTGAAATTTTTGGTGAAAGGAGCGGCTGTGGCAAGGTTAGCTAATGCTAACTGCTGCTGTGCTGAGAAGAACAGCAGATCAGAATTGCAGAGACTTCAGGGAGATGAGAGACGAGGGAGGCAGGAGACAAACAGACAGAGCAGAAGGTAAAGTGGCTCCTGATTAGCTGTAGCACTCGGCCCTTGTAGCCTTTAATTAAAGTCACTCATTTGGGCTCTTAAGCAACAGACAACAGCAGCTGACCTGTTATTGTCTGTCTCTATTTGCGTGTGTAGTGGAGATGGCAGCCTCTTTGCTAACCTGTGATTTTCATGGGAATTAATGGCAGCAATGTTAGCATAATTTTCCTGAAATTGTAAGTCTTGAGACTGGAGGTGACATGCTGACCTCCATTTTCCTGCTAACCGCACCCGCTATTGTCCATTTTTGCTTAGAAAATCTGAAACTCTGCAGAACAGAGTAAAAAAACCCCACATCAAACAAGCATCAGGACTTTCTACCCAAGCTGTAAGCAAGCACAGTCATCATTTCCTGTCAGAGCTGACATTTGTCTGCTCACAACCTTTGGTTCAAGCTGATATTTTTGCAAAATGTTGACATTAGGAGACTTGTAGGTTAGAAAAACAAAAGAGCTTGCTCCCAGGGATCACACATCCGTCCATCTGTCAACTTTAACATTTTACTTGCTTTAGTTGCTGTTTTTTCTGATTAAAGAAACAAAAAAAATTCAGGAATCAATTTAGTGAACAATAAACTATTTTGAATATTTTATGAATCCAAAACAAGTATAAAAACTCATATTTTACATTACAAATAAACAGTTTTCAAGTTAGGGGGGTTCCATACAAATAAGAAATTCAAATTATTTTATTTTCATTGTTCTTTTGCAAATGTGTTCCATCTATCCACGATCTGTCTTAGAGGTAGAGGTGCTGATCTTCATCCCAGTTGCTTTACACTCGACTGCGAACCACTCCAGTGAGAGCTGGAGAGCACGGCAAACATCAACTTATTTGTGATAATGAGTCATTACAAATTTGAGCTAAACAAAGTTACATGTGTAGTTTCCCAAGGGTCCATCCTGGGGCCTCTTCTATTCAACATCTACATGCTCCTTCGAGCTCATATTCTAAAAAACAAGATACAGTACAAGAACTGTACAGATGATGCACTGAGTGAGTGTACTGAACAAATCAACCACTGGATGTGACAGAACTTTCTTTAGCTCAAGTAGTAGTTTTTGGAGCTAAAGAGGAAAGACTAAAAGTTAGCGTGCACCTGCAGTCTGTATTACTAATTACCTTGGTGTGATCATGGACTCTGACCTGAGTCTGAACAGCTACATTAAGACGGGTACAAAGACAATCTTCTACCACTTGAAGAATACAGTTAGAGTTAAAGGACTGATGACCAAGCAGGACTTAGAAAAAATTTGGAATTTGAATATTTTTTCCATTAATTCAGTTTTAGCCAACTTAACTACTGGTCTCCCTCAGGGGTGGAAATTAGCACCTGCCACCGGCCAAATGTGGGTAAATATTTGAAGTGGCGGGTGAATTTGATCAACACACATGCCACTGTGGCGGGTTGGCAATTTGAACAGAAAAGGTGTTATTTGTCCTCTTGACATATAGGGGGCAGCAATGTGCTCGAGTTGCTGCTAAATGCAAAACGGAGAAAAGTTTAGCAGACACTCTTTACCAGTTGGTGGCGGTATTGATTCCTTCAGTTGTTTACCAACCACCAAGAAGAAGAAGAAGAAACAATTTGAGGAGTAGCATTAGCAATGTAGCGGAACATTTCGGGAGTTAAGCTGGTGGCAGACAACAAAAATGTTTTTCAAGAGTAGTTGAGGGAAGAACCGAAAGTTAAACAACTAAATCAATGACGTCATGACGTCGGTCAGTGTGCGTTCGGTGTTCTGACGATCTGTGCTTCCTTGTCAGATTTTCCTACCGTAGCTCGGCTAAACAGC
>NC_051438.1:31234413-31237691 GCF_001649575.2 Kryptolebias marmoratus | reverse complement strand
AAATTTCACTTGTCTGAATGTCTTATGTACAGATATGCATCTTTTAATGGTTTAAAATAAAAAAATAAAATAAGATAAATCTAGTTTTTTCCATGCAGTGTCCAGAAAGAGGTGTTGTTCATCTTATAGGGCACCACAATTGCTTCCACCCACCTCAATCATCATCATCATATGAAATAACTTTTTGTCACAACAAAAAATAGTGGCTGTTAAAAAAATTTTAATTTCCACCCCTGGTCTCCCTAAAACGTCCATCAGACAGCTGCAGTTGATCCAAAACACTGTAGCCTGAGTCCTCACAAAGACCAAGAGAGTTGAGCACATCAGTCTAGTTCTGAAGTCTTTGTACTGGATTCCTGTTGCTCAGAAAATTGGCTTTAAACTTTTGTTGCTGATTTACAAAACACTGAATTGTCTGTGTTCCAATCCATCTCTGTTCTTCTGGTACATCATGGACCACAGAGACTTCTCAGGTCATCTAGATCAAACCTGCTCTCTGTCCTCAGTGTCAGAACCAAACATGCAGAAGCTTCATTTAGCTTTTGTGCACCAAATATGTGGAACAAACTCCCAGGATGCTGTTAGAATGCTCTGACTGTGAGTTCCTTTAAAATAAGGTTGAAGATCATCCTGTTTCCTGCTGTCTTTGATTAAAGCAAAAAAATATTTTATACCATATTTTATATTCCTTAATCTTTTATTTCAACTCTTATTCAAAGCTTGCTTTTAATTTAGAATTTTATAAAATGTTCTTCTTTGAGCATCTGTAATTTAAATTTGTTTTACTGTTCTTTTGCACTTTCTCGAAATGTTTTTAACTGTTTCTATGAAGCACTTTGAGCTGCCCTGTTGCTGAAATGTGTTGTACAAATAAAGCTGCATTTTAGTGACTAAAGCCAGGTTTTATTGTTCTGGTTCTGAAAAACCAAGCCGTTGCAACACCATTGCAGCATATTACAAGTGGGTGGGGGGCAGGACCGAGTCAGCGAGCTGCAGATGAAGCTCCATCCTGCTGGCTGCCAGCACCCAGGGACCTCATTAGTCTGGTCAAAAGACTCGGTGGTCACTGTTGGCTCTTAGATGAAGTGCAGACCGCCACAGGGACTCAGTGTTTACCTGCAGAGGCTTTGGAACTGAAAGGCCGGAACCCTGAAAATCCAGATAGGCTGGCTGCTTCGCCGAGGGACATCAGGGTGAGGGTGAGGAGCACTCTGGTAGTAACAACAACGTTTTCTTGTATATTTTTCACTTTACTGAAGGTGAAAGTTTATTTACTGAGAAATGTTTTAACTTGGAGAAATTGGCAAAAGAAGTCTTGATTGATTATGTTAAATTACTGAGCTGATTGAAAAGTCCTTTTGCCATCTATTGAACCACCTTGGATTGTCATGACTGACAATCTACATGACCCTAAGGGGGAGAATACCTGAATCTCTGAATCAAGTCAATTCAAGTCAAATTTATTTATATAGCACTTTTCAGCAATAAAGTGATACAAACAGCCAAATAAAAGTAGTCAGTTTTGCCAGGCCGATTCAGAAACTTTTCCAAAGTTGATTCCATTTGGCCAGCGAGTTCTTAGGTCCATTCACCTCTGTTCGCAAACCGAGTCTGCGTGTTTTCTGTTCGGCGCATTCCTTCACACAGACCAGGCAACCTTGACCAAACAGCTGCCGGTGTCTTCTGAATTTCGCGAAACACCAGGAAATCGCCAAGCCCAAAAAGCAGAAATCCTGTTAAATATCCAGTTATGTATACGTTTTCAGTATCCATGTCTGACACACAATCTTCCACTTGCTCTAGGAACCCAAGGTGTGTCTCGCTAAAGATGCCCCGTCAGGGCAGGAGGACTCTCCTGTGCCCAATATTCTCATTGAAAAGGAAAGGAGTAAGGAACAGAGAGAAGAAAAACACATCCGCCTTCGTCGAGAGCAGCAAGAAAAAAGAAAAAAACACAAACCTGAGGAAACAAACCCTTTAAAGTTCACTTGAGTTTTTATAATATCCATCTCCATATTAATTCTGCACATAAATACAGAAAACATCCTCACTACAGCTGATATAAAGCTCACTAACAAGCCCTGTTTATACCATAAATACAGCAATGTGTAAGAAAATTATAATCTAAGCAAATGTTAGGACTGTTTGTTAAATTATAGTGTATTGGTTTGGGTGTTTTTGTTTTTGGTGTGTTTTGTTTTAGTGTTTTTTCGTTTGTGTATCTGTGTGTTTCTGTAGAAGTTATTTTTTTTTACCAGTTATTTCAGTTTATTAGAAATTCTTAGTCATTCTTTTGTGCTGTTGCTCAACTTGCTATTCTTATCCTTTTGTGTTTCATGTTTCTGCTCATAGTTTTCCTTAGCTCCCGGATGGACATCATTTACAGCCCAGGTGACAAAGTAGCTAGCTGGATGGGCATGTTTTACACTCCATTTCAAACAGCTTATTAGTCAGCCATCAGCTGAATGCCCTGCTCAGACCCAGTAGCTAATCTGGTGAAACCACTTGACTGATGTAAACAAAAAAGTTGTTTTGCCGCCAAGATCCAAATGTAATGAATAAAGTCAGAAAATCAGGTGGCTCTGTGAACTGGCTCTGTGTTAAACGGCATGGGATTTCTGTTTTGTTTTTGTGCTATTGTTGCTTATTTTTGTTGTCAGCTGTTAATGACATCATAAATTTAGATCGCTCTAATTGGTCATTCCTGACTTAAGGTGACGCCTCCCACTAGCAAACTGTTTGCACTCCATTTAAGATTAGACTCCTTCTTTCAGCAATCATCATCATCACTTCTACCCACCTGATTGACCGGCTGACTCAGAAGGAACACACTCACCTGTCAGTAATATGTCACCAACTCACCTGCTTCCACTTTCTAATCCACTCTTCCAGGAGATGAAAGCTCCTGTTTTTATTGAGATCCTTATGTGTAACTTCCTTGGTCTGTCCTAGTTTACTGATACTTGTGTTTTTGTTTGTTTGTTCATTTTTTTCCCTCCATGTGTTAAAGACACATTTTTGAATTTAAACTTGCCTGCCTGTCTGTCACTTGCTGTCTGCACCAGTGTTGCCAGGTCAGATATGTAGGATTATCATACCAGAGACATAAAATTATCGTATTTTGAGGGAAATTATTGTACACCTGTCATAACCAAAATAACAAGTCCATTGATGCACTAAAGTCACTCTAGTGTTGAATAGTGTCTGACAGGTACTCAGCGCTTCTTCTTCCAGACTGGCTCTGCTTCTTTCTTTTTTTTTTTACATCTTCAGAGATT
>NC_051438.1:31216552-31231741 GCF_001649575.2 Kryptolebias marmoratus | reverse complement strand
AAAAAGATTTATTTTTAAATAACAAAACTGCAAACAAAAAGCTGACGTGGCAGCAAAACTAACTATAACAAAAATCCAGATAGTTAACAGAGGCGGGATAAGGCAAGGCAAAAACAGAGAGGGACCAGAGACCAGACTTGAACAAAACATGAACAAACAACAATGAATCAGCAGGGAGGTGGAGAGGAAGACCAAGTTTTAAAGCAGAGGGTAATGAGGAGAAGTGGGAACAGGTGTGTGATTAGAAGTGAAGACAGCTGGAGATGGGTGTGACAGGAAACCAGAAAACTACTGAGCAGAGGACAGGTGAATGATGACAACAAACATGAACAGGAAAAACTAAACTGAAACAAGAACTCAAACCGAAACAAGACAATAATCAAAACAACAAACTGAAAACACCAAACTATGACAATCATGAGAAAATCATTATCTTATCTCGAGACAGTGCACTTGCGATAAGTCTGATATATTAAAATTGTCCTTACAAAATGTTTAATTTCTTGAGATTATAACAAATTTAAATCTCAAACACAAGACAAATTCATTGAGTTGAGAATGCTGAGCTATTCATCCTTTGAGTGAATAAGATGTAACATGTTTGTAAAAGTTTGAGATGGCGGTAACAAAGAACAATAGCCAAAATCTGGAGGCAAACCTGAACATCCAAACAATAGAAAATTACAATTAAAAAGGGTAAGGTATATTTAATATCATCAGATTAGACGAAATTAAAAATTTTACTTTGCTATATCAATTTGATTTTGAAAATAAGTCAATTTAAAAATTGTATTTTTAAGTGGAAACCTTAAAACAAAATGTGACCCATGTTGGCAGAGTGAGTCACAATGGGGAATTTTTCAGTACTGAATTATTATTTTTAAATTCTCCATCTCAAAAGCTTCAAAATGATATATAGTTTGTTGACATTTAGTGATCCACCACTTGATATGGCAAGAAGCTGTCAGGATTACGTTTTGTTTTTTGTTTTTTTGTTCTCTGCTAACCAATCTGTCCAGGTTGAGTGGCTGTGGGCATTCCTGGAGTGGTGCAGGCACTGCAGGTTCTCCGGTCAGCTGTTCAACTTTATGGCTGATTGTCCTTCTCCCTGTTTAATACAGGGCAGCTGGTGTAGTTGGCATGGGTTTGTTAATGTCACTTGAAAATCCTTTGTGTGATACTGAATATTCAAAGGAAATAAGGCTCCGCCTGTCCACTCCACCGTGATCTATCTGCATGGGAACATTCGCCAGTCAGTCACAAACCTGTCTACTCAGCCTGAAGGAAGGAAATGAATGATTATGAAGGGAGAACAAGCTGTTTTATATCTTAATTTCAACTTGAGATGTATTGAGACAAAAACGTCTTAGAGGATAAACAGAGCAGATGTTGCAGTTATTGTCCAGGTCTGAGATTGTGTGTCAGTTCTGAGGCTAAAACGAGGCTAAAACGTTTGACATTAATTTGAGGAAATATTCACAGACTCAGAAGGAACAGTTGCATTTTCCACCAGCAGACCAGACTGGTGTAAATTATCTGATTTATATGAGCTGCCACATCTAAAGCCAGTACTATAGTGACATCATGAGGGGAGCAATGGAGTAATCAGGTAGTTGTTGGAGCGTTCAACAGTCAGTAAAGACTCTGATCCAGAGCAGACCTGCTGGACCTTGAGGTCCAGTTCCAACAGCTGTATAACTTGGTTCTGCACTGAATCACTGCTTTTATCCAGGCAAATGGTGGAAACGTGCCGAGTCACAATCCTGACAAGGTGAGACCTTATGGTGAGGAAACTCAGGCCTTATCTGAGCATGTAAATGACAGCAACCCTCCATCTCCGAATAACATCACCCAACCTGCTGTGAAAAAGGAGAAGGATAGGCCAGGTCAAGTTTTGCTGTTTGCTCAACCTGCTGAGGCAACATGTGGCACCGTGCAGTCCCAGGTTCTGACCTACCCCTATCTAGCTTAGCTGGACTGATGAACCCTGTACTACCCTATCATAACCCTTCATTCATGGGGTCCTTGTATCCTTTTATGTGTCTGGTTGGGAGGAGATAGAGGTGAACCCAATGCGCAGACTCATCTTGTGGTTCAAGGAATGAAAATAATTTATTTTAAATAAAAGAACAAAAACAAAAAGCTGACAAGGCAGCAAAACAAAACAGTAACAAAAATCCAAAACGTAGAGAACATGAGGGGTAAGACACGAGAGGAACCAGACAGCGCATGAAGCGACAGTGAGTAAGTGGAGAAGACGACCAGGTTTTAAAGACAGAGTAATTAGGGGAAGTGAGCACAGGTGAGTGATTACAAAACTTGGGACAGATGTAGATGGGCGTGGCAGGCAAAAAAGTTATAAACTGAGGAGAAGTGAATTATGACAGGAGTACAAAAACACAAGGAGCAACAACTGAACTAAAACCAGACTAAAGACAAAGACAACTAAATGACAAAATAAAGGAAACAATAAACCAAACCCTGACATTATGGGGCTTCCGGTACTAGCAGGGATGGGAGCCAACACTACTCTTCCTGCCACCTGTAATATGTTGGGAGATCAAGATGCCATAAATTCTGGGATGCAACAACTGGGACCGATGAGAGACATGGACAAGAGATAAAGTAGACCTTGAAGGACATACAGAGCCTGAGAAAGGAAGAGGGAGTAGGGAAGTTGGTATCAATGGGCTATTGTATGAGTCATGCTTAACACTTCTCTTTTTTCTTTCTTATTACCAGGATTAAGAAGTTTGTATCGGTTTTGCATAATCATGAATAGATTTTTAATAAAAACTCTGACACAGGGGTTAAGGAGGTTATGTTGTTGCATTGTGGTTGTGTTGGTGAACCCTTTCGTGTGGATTCAAACCTTTTTCTGATTTTTTCTATTTTTTGTCTTTTATTTTTATTCATATAACCTGTAACTGCCACATCACTTTTTTTTTTTTACATATTTTTTACACCTTTACTAAAGTTTGGCCGTGAGGTGTATATCTGACCAGTGACACCTGGGCTCTTTCCTGCCAACACCGGGATTCATCTGATTAGACAATATATTCATTATAAAACAGTCACATGATCTTTAAACATGAACAGTTTTACTTCTACCACCCTAACTGGATGCTGAACTTTTTCTGTCTCAGAGAACCCAGAGAGGAGAGTAAGTAATGGCTGGAAACAGACAGGTTTGGTAATACACATTAGAGATCATAGCATCATAAAATTATTTTGTATTTTGAAATAACTTGGGTCCAATTACAAAGATGAAAGCAGCCATTTTCTTTCATTATGCAATCCAATTATGCTTCACTGGCTTCTTGTTTGTTTTTTTTGTTGTTCTCACAGGAGGAAGCAAACAAAGCTTGATATCATTCATAAGAAACATTTTAAGATATTAGAAAGATGTTCTGATAGGGTGTTGGTTCCCAGACACATGTGAGTTAGCAGTCATCAGGTGATTTTACTAATTAAACTGCAGATTGTAATGCTGTCCAGCAGCTTCTCCTAAAGCCACCAGTGGGAGAACCAGAAGTTTTTTAAAGAAATAAAAGATTAAAGAAAAGATGCTGAAGGGCAGGTAATCCAGAATACCAACACAAATGAAAAGTTCAACTCAAAATGCAGAACAATGAAAACATTGCAAAATCTTCTTCCTCACAAAGTGATGAAGATCCTCTTCTTCTGCTCTTCACTCTTAGAGTAAGCAGTCAGAGATCCTTGTGAATTTGGTCTAGTTGATCTGATGTTTGGTCAGACTATCTGTGGCCCCCACCAGCTTTTTAAAAACAATTATTAATGGTGCAGTATCTAAATGAACAGTCTCTGTTGTTCATGTCAGGTGAACCACAACAATCTGCCCCAGGAGCAGTTTTAAATTTAGTCTGCTGGACAGTGAATAAAGATTATGTTTCATTTAATAAGAGCCCCAATGTGCACCGTTAGCACTGAAGCACCTTGTTTAATCTGATTTTCTTCTGTATTTTTCAAGACTTTAGATGCATTACTGCTGCAGTTTCAGAAAAACCCAAACAAAAAGTACATCTAACCATGTGTCTCGATCAGGAACAGTGAGCTCTGACTAAAAAGAACAATGTAAAACAAAGATAAAAATAAGTAAAGTCCTGTTTGGAGCTCTAAAGCTCAGCCTTCACAGCAGAAACATTATTCAGAGTTTAAACAGAATATTGGACTTTAATGACTGAACTGAGGTTTCAGATTTTTAACTGCTTTTACACAATCACAAGTTAAGATAGAGGGTTTCTGGAGACTTTACCACAAATGTCACTGTAACTTTTAAGCTGTCTCAGCTTTTCAACATTTTTACAAACTCTTCATATTTCCACAATTTTTCCATTTTTTTTTTCATTTTATCCATCCAAATGTTAGTATTTTTACAAAAAAAATCTTAAATTATTATTGAACTTAAAAGAAGAGTTTTAGGCAGCAGCTGGTCCCCTTTAACATTTCAGCAGAAATGTGTTACTTCTTTTTACTGTAAAAGTTTGTGTGCATTTGATTTTTATTAAAGTTTTATTTCTCCACGTTACAATCTGTTCTCTGTGCTCTCTCTCTTTTACTGATTATCTGAACATATTTTTCTGTCTGTGCAGCGAGTTTCTAGCTTCACTCTCACATGTTAATGCAGTCTGGTCGACAGGACCAACTTCTTTTACCTCAGCTGTTTCCATGGTAACATTCAATGTGCTTTCATTCATTAAAAGCTATTAGAGTGTAGAATATGAGGGTGAAGATGTTGTGTGTCTTTCTTGGGATTTGACTCAGAATAAGTGTGTGAAGGTGTTTAAGTCTAAAATGATGCATGTTATCAGGAAAAAAACATCCACTGCATCATATTTAAATTTTCATATTTCATATTTTTCTGACATGTATGACAAGGCAGTGAAACATTGTCTGCTTTGTCACAGTTTTTATTATCAAACAGTGATAATAACAAACAGTAAGTGCTGCAGATAAACATTATCTTATAACGTATAAGCAGAAATTCCTGGCCTGACTGATGTTTGGATTTCTGTGACAAATGGTGAAATAAACATTCACCAAAATGTATGAAATTTTTCCTGAGAAATCTGGAGCTTATTAAAATAAATAAATAAATAAAAAAAAACAACTAAAGCTTGTTGAGGTTTTTTGTGCCATGCCAAACACGTTTAATCACAGTTTTTAATAATAACGGTTGAAGGTCTGATAATTGATTCTTTGTGTAAATCAGGTCTAACAGATCAGCTTTAATCAGTTTGCAGAACAATAAATCCAGAACCCCTCCTCCTGACCCGCCACGACTTGCCCCCGGCATTATGTGCAGAATAATTAAGAGATTTCATCCAATATATTCCTAAAGTCTGTCAGCTCTGCTGCTTTTGGACTTTGCTTTTCCCTTTGGTTTTATTTTTACATTAGTAAAAATTACTTTTTGTTGACCTACGTTGCATGACTTGCTTGCTTAAAATGCTTGAGGGATGTGAGAACATGGTTTGAGCACAACTTTCTTTATCTTAATGATAAATCAGATCTGCTGATAGGATGCCACAGTGCTGTAAGTCCACTGGACTCTTCTTCTGGCTGTGTGTCTGTTAAGAATCTTGTAGTGATTTTTGACCCTGATTTTAAATTGAACAAACAGGTCAGTGCAGTACTTCAGTCTAGCATTTATCATCTGAGGCTAAAGGATTATCTCCCTCATAATGTCCTTCAGAGGGTTATTCATGCTTGTATTACTTCTAGGTTGGACTACTGCAACTCTTTATTGTGGGATGGACCAGTCTCTTGTTCATCGTCTACAGCTGGTTCAGAATTCAGCTGCCCGTCTACTAATGGGGATTAAACAACGTGACCATATCACACTGATTTTGTCTTCCCTTCACTGGCTGCCTGTTTCATTTAGAATTGTTTTTAAGATTTTAGTTTTAATTTTTAAATGTCTAAATGATCTGGCACCTCTTTATCTTACTGAGCTTTTACAACCACACATTCCAAGTAGATTTCTAAGATCTACAGATCAGAAGCTCTTAGTTCTTCCTAGGACTCGGTTTGTGACCAGGGGAGACAGAGCTTTTTCAGCTGCAGGTCCTCGGCTCTGGAATACTCTCCGTTTGTCTGTGAGGTCTGCTGGATCTTTAGATGATTTTAAGCCTCTTTTAAAAACATATCTTTTTACACTGGCTTATAATTTCAGTGAGCACAAACATTAGGCCAGCTGTTGTTTTATGAATTCATTGCCAATTATGAAAATCTTGTACTTCTCTTACTGTTTTATATTATCATTATTTTATTTTAGTTTTGTTATACCTGTAAAGCCCTTTGGTTTATAAAGTGCTCTATAAATAAATGATGATGATGATGTGATGATGTGATGATGAATTACTTTTACAGAAATAAACAAAATCTCTGATATAAAAAAAAGCAGGGAATGAACAAATCAGCTTTTTTTAAAAAAAAAACCAACTTATTTCAGAGTGCAGATGTGTTTCAGGAACAAAGCGGTGTGTTTCACATGTGGCTCACCTCCACCTCAGAGATGTTTTATTAGCTCTGCTGGAAGTTAAGCATGTCAGAAATGTTTTCTTTCTTCTCCCCCTCTCTCTGGTGTCTCCTCCTCATTTTCAACCTGAGGGTGTTTGTACTGCATTTACATTGC
Source organism: Kryptolebias marmoratus (assembly GCF_001649575.2). NCBI lineage: Eukaryota > Metazoa > Chordata > Actinopteri > Cyprinodontiformes > Rivulidae > Kryptolebias > Kryptolebias marmoratus. Next base: position 31,225,083 of record NC_051438.1, on the reverse strand, counting down.
AATTCAAGTGTGTGACCTCTGTGTCACTTCATCTCTGACGAAGCAATCAAGTAAAAATGGGGATGAAACGGCCGATTACCTCAGATGGAGCAGAGAGACGGGAACACAGGCCAACTGCAGGCAAATTGCCTTTTTCAGCACTTAAATAAAGGCAGGAGGTCAAAAAAGGCTGAATGAGAGGCAACACACACACCATGTCCTCCTGCATCTTTCTGTCCACTGCTCAGTCCAATTCAATTAATCTTTTTTGACATATTGTTTCGCTGAAAACAGTTCAGACTCAATGGAATTTAACATTTATTGCTTCAACAATCCAAAGAAAGATCAAGCCTAATTTTGTTTTATTAATGCAACAATATATTGAGTGTGATTGTTTATTCTGTAAGACAACTGAAGAACAGGTGAGGTGGGAAAGAGTCAGATTAAAGAATGAAATAGGTGTTTTATGTGGGTGGAAAAGAGTCAAAGAACGTCTGGTGGAGGGTTTAAAACAAATAATCATTCAAACAGAAACTAGAACAATTTGTCACAATAGATCTGAAACAATGCCTTCTCTAAAAGTTGTCAACTTTTTAAAAAGGACAGCATACATTTTATATCAAAAATAAGCATTACTTTTAAAACAAAATTTAAACTTGTAAATTTAAATTATTAGAATCAATAAAGGTGGAAGGTAAGATCTAAATACAGACTGACTGATACAACTTAATAAAATAAAATAAAAAAAAGGACTGACATGGCAGCAAAATACAGAGTAATCAAAAGACCATGAGAAACACGGAAGAGAACCAAACAAGGCATAAAGACAAAATGACAGGTAAGTGGTGGCAATTGAGGCTAATGATTACAGAGAACTTGTGTAAATGGGAAGGACAAGACTGAGGAAAAGTACTGAGGAAACAACAGAACACCCTGAAAATCTAGAAAATAAACACAAGAAAAGGAGAACAAAACTGAAAAACTACAAAAAAAAAAAAAAAAAAAAAAAACTTGATCATTTGTCTCATTGCTGGGAGTGAAAATATGTTTATTTTGGATCAAACAGTGAGAAAACAAAAAGGAGCTAGAGCTAAAATCTGGTTCCAGCCTCACTGCTTCAGGATCAGGAGCTGCTGATGTACTGATCAGCAGCAGGTTCTGCTGCTCTGGAGCTCCAGGTGTGAGTTAACACAACACCAGGGTGGAAAGACATCAGCAATGACCTCAGAGAAGCAGCTGCTGCCCATCAACCTGGGACGGGTCAAAGGTCATGTCCAAACTATCTGGAGTTCATCGTTCAACAGAGAGAACGATTATTTACAAGAGGAAACATCTAAGACAGCTGCTGATCTGCACAGGAGTGATTGTCTCAGCAAACTCACCCTGAAGGTCAGACAGTGCACCGCTCAGAGAAATTAACTCCATTTCAGACTGTACAGGCCTCAGTTAGCAGGTCAAAGGTCATGATAGGACAATTAGAGAAGCCCCCCCCCACCACCACCACCACCACCACCACACACACACACACCACAACTTCTCTACCGTCATAAGAATGTAGTTGGTCCCCCGGCCTCATGGCAGTGTGCTCACAGTCCAACTTACTGAGGCATCATCTGACATCTGTGGATCATCCTGGCATGTATTGTTTCTGCCCCCCACCCCCTCTCCCCAGTACACACACACACACACACATTTTTTAATATCTCTCATAAGGACAGCCGAGCTAATGACTGAGATGCCTGGGCTTTAAAAAAAAGGTTGGTAGCAGGTAGCAGGACATGATTCATCTGAGCAGCTCACTGATGATTGAAGGCTGGTTTATGATTCAGCACTGCACTGCGAGAGGTTAGAATCCACCCCCTCCCCCATTTCTTATTTTAATTCCTTATCGCAGGTGACAGCGGGAGGGATTGGAGCCAATTATCTTAAGTGTATTTCTGTTCTGTGTCAGCGGCTGAAAGTCTCCACTTGGCCTTGAGAACAGGTGACTGCCGCCGCCTCCGCCATGACAATCAGCTCGCAGGTTTCATCTGCCTTGTGGCCCTGAGACTAAAAACATCTTAATGTGAATCTCCTGCTGCACTTTGACCCACACATAATGTAGTAGCTTTTTCCATTTAGAAAAATGCATTTATCTTTCAGGATTGGAGCAAAGTCCATCCAAAAGTTGTACCACTTGAACACATAATCACAGTCAAAACATAAACACAAAAATATAAATTGAAAATTTGTTGACAAATACATTTTGCTACACATCAGTCTTATTGACCTAATTTGTTAAGGTAAAACTGCATTGTGTACTGTTATCAATGTTTAGGTTCCAGTTCATTGTCGAATTTATCTTTTTGTCTTTATGTTTTCCTCAGTCTCCTTGTTCAATTCTACACAGCAGTATTCTGTCTGTAGTCAGCTCACCTGTCTCTGCTCAGTAATTGACTCACCTGTTTTTGCTTTGTTTTTTGTTTTTCCATAAATGTTATTAGCTGCTCCCCAGTTTTCTAACATGGCGTGCAAACTTTTAACTTTGCTCCCTCAGCTTTGATTTGGTTCAGTCCAACTCATAACTGGTAGCTGTTGACATTTGAACAAATTAACAGACTCAGAACTGGAATGAAGCATTTTTGCACATTTTCACTGTAAAGATAAGACAACAACAAAAATATCATAGAACAGTGTTGTTTATAATAGTTAATTTATTATACATTTGTATTACCTGTGTGCTAAATTATTTTTATTCTTTTAGTGCATTTTTGATTGCAGGCACTGCATATTATTTCATGTATGACTGTGCATGTGACAAAGAAAGTATACCTTATCCTGTCTTTTGTAGCATTCAGATGATGATAAAGAAAGGTGACACTTTTTCATCAACTCACCACATACTCAAATTCTCATTAAAGAAGTTAGCACCAGGTCAGGTTTTGACCAATTATTCCTTACAGAAATTCAATCATTGAATTATTTATTCTATTCACCTTATCATTGTCAAAACTCAACCACTGAAAATGAATCTAGTAATTACATGGAACAATTATCATAATATTTTTGATGAATGAGAAGGAGAAACTGAACTTGTCTTTTGAAATTTTGTTATAAAAGTAATCTAGAACAAGATTTAGAATCAACAATAATAAAACTGACATAAAACAACCAACACTAAGAATTTAGGTAATATTCTGAGGGATGACTGTAATTATTTGGAATGATGAGTTATTAAGATAAAATTTAGCCACAATAATACTTTAATAATTTAAAGTAAATTAGTGATTATGGGTTCATCTAAACCAAAATAATTTCTTGTACAGGAGGCTTATTCAGGACTTGCTCGCACAAGTGTTTAGTGTATCTTGATAAGGCCTTGGCTTTAGAATTTGGATGAGGAAGATGTTGGGAATTCTGCTAGATTTTAAAGTTATTTTGAAAAACCTGTCGGCTGAAATCTATAACCAGACCCAAATCACTTCTGTTTCATCAAACCCAGCTAATTACCACGTCGCTTCTCTGGGGCAGAGGTCACTTCATCTGTCTGGGTGGTTTGCTGGTTGATCAGACCAGGAATTCCATGAGAGACAAGGACAATGTTTGTCCAGGACTTAGTGAGGTCTCAGTCAGCAGTTGCCCAAGGTAGCAGGGGGTCAAGCTGAAGTCCTCAGGGATCTACTCGATCAACTGATGAAGAAAGCGGTGGGTGGCAAGCAACTACTACCACCGGCTTTATCTCTCAAGGCTATAAAAGACAGTCTTCAGGTTGTTGAATTTCTCTTCCTGTGTCCTTTAACTGTATTGTACTCTGCTTGGCTGTTTGGCAAAATTATTCTAAGGAAGAAATAACAATGTTTTCTTTACTTAGGTTAACAAATGGAGACAGAAGATGAGGGGGTGCATCTACACATGACACACACACACAAAATTAACTAAATTGGAGACTAAAACACCATCCATGATCAAGGCCACCCTGAGTGTATAGCAGCAGTTTTTGATACACCCTCTCAGGCAATCTTCAGTTAATATAAAACTTCTCTCTCCTGTCCAAAATCAGACTTAAAAAGAAGTTATCAGTCTCTGGAAGACAAAAAGTAATAAAAATAACACTTGAGCAATTCATTGAATAATTGCACACAAATAATGATCAATAATCATTTCTCATATTTCAAAAGGTTTCCTAACCACATAAACAGATTTAATATCTGTATAAATTGTTTTTTATACAGATATTGATGAAGCATTTTCTAACTCAAACTGAAGAGGTGCTCATGAATGATAAACAAGTCCAAACAACCAAGAATCACTGAGGACAGAATGAACTTTCCACAGGACATTTTAGAACAATAATTTGAGTTGAAATAGAGGGTTCTTTAATGCTTCATTTATCTTATCTTATCTTACTCGTCAGACAGTGTTCAGCTGTGGAGATGAGAGAAAAATAATCAGGTTTTCAAAGCTTCAAATATTTGTTGCATTCTTTTCTGGCTATAACACATATAGAATACAGTAAGAACATTGAGGCCACCCTATTTAGAAGCACACGATACCCACAAATTTATAAAGTGGTAATAAAAATTCTTTCCGCTGACCCTAATGACATCAGCCTAGAGCTCACTGTAGACAACTATTTTTGGGTTGAACTAACTATGGCCTAAAAGTAAAAGTTTTGTTATTGACAACTTTAAGATCTAAAAGAAATCTTTTTTTACATACCTAGAAAATAAATTGATTGTGTATGTAAGGAGGAACCTGACCTGCCTCACTTTCCAAGACACACCAGTCATTTCAGCTTTCTGTGGGTTCCAGTGTGGCAGACAAACAAATCTGACTTCAGATGTCAAATAATTGAAAGAAGACACAATTTCATTCAGCTCATGATTGAGGCCTGGGAGAGCATCTGCTTTGGTTGAGTGAGGCAAACCCAGAATGCAGACTCATGACGATGTAAAAACCAAAAACTAATTTATTAACAAAAAAGAGAAAAAAGAAAACAAAAAGGTTGATGTGGCAGCAAAAACAGATCACAAAATCTTACTAACAGATAGTGGGGGAAACATAGAACAAGGAGAATGGACATGGCTTGAAAAATACTGAGGCATAGATGACAAACAGCAGACTGGAAGGAATGAACCAGCAAGGAATGAATAAAAAGAAACCAATTTTAAAGAACTGAGGGTGAGTGTAAAATGAGTTACAACTGGGACATGACGAGGAACAGGTGAGATGAGATGGGCGTGGAAGGCTGACCAGAGAATTACAGAGCTGAGGGCAGGTGAAAAGTAACACAGGAAACACATGAGAAAACTGAAACAAAACAATCACCAAGACAACCAGAAAACCAGAGTGACAAGAGACACAGAAAACAAAACTACACAAGAACTTAACTGAACGCAGAATAAATAAGAAATAGAACAGTATTACAGAAACATAAAACAATGAACCTAATGCAAAATAAACTCAAAAATATCTAAATCCATGACAGCATCAGCCTAATGCACCGAGTATGTTTGTGTCAGAGATGGATGGAGGTGTCAGAGTTATGGATAAGCTTCTTTTTGGAGTGGAATGAACATCATGTTAAAGATAACAAGTGTTTTTGTCCACATCATCGTGGCATGGCACACACAGGGGAAAGAAGACGCTCAAATTCTGTCAAGTGAGTCGTAATTGCTATTCACCAGAGGAAGCGTAATTGAAAAATTGGAAGAGAGCAAAAAGTCAACAGTGTCTGTGTTGTAAACAAAAATTGGACTGAAATCCTCTGCAGTCGTGGGCGGTTTGAGGAAAAAAAGAAAACAATACAGAAAAGCCTCGGCTCTCCCTTCCACTGAAATCCACTTTCACTAAAAAAATGTCTAAACAACAAAAAAAAAGAGGTCTTAGGGTAGCAGGGGATTAGAGCCGCTGTGTTCAGTGCCAAGCAGAAGCAGCACTGCGTTCCAGAGAAGTGGTGCTTAAAGAGAAAAAGGTTGTGTGTAGGGGTGGTGGTGGAGGAGAGGGGGAGGGGGGTTAGATTGATATGAATCACACACCGGCCTGGAGCTCTTCCAGCCAGGTATCAATCGCCTACCTGTGTCAGACGGATGTGGGAGAGCAACAACCACCGTCGCCGCCGCCGCTGCTGCCGCCCACATCCGCCCACGTCCGCCTGGCCAGCGGGCATGTTGCAGCAAGGATTAGATGTCATAATCAAAGACATTCCACCTTCAGACTGGCACAACCTCAGGGTTCTCCTCTTCCTCACTGCTGCTCTCCAAACTGTGAGTCAACAGGACGCCAGGAGAAAAAAAGCAACAGGAAGATTTACCACAGCCGAGCTTAAACCCACACAGCACAGGGAGTTCTCAGCAGAAGTCAGAGGTCAAGGAAACTCAACTGCACCTTCTCACATTCACACCAACTTCACTGAGGGTGAGGGGTTTAGGGAGGCTAGTAGCTTACTGTGCAGACAGCAAGGCTAAAATCTGTCTCCACTCTGCACTATCTCAAATAACACAGACAGCAAAATGTTCAACAAAGTCAAAAGCCAAGAGTGTGAAAAATGAGATGCAGTTAGGTTCCTGTCAAAGATCACCATGGTTAGAGATCACTACGTTAGCGATCACCTCAATTAGATGTAATTATAGTTCAGTTCTCCTGTTAGAGATCACACTAGTTAGAAATAACCATGGTTAAAAATACCACCTTAAAGATTACCTTTATCAAAATCCCTACAATTCTGTTCTCCAGTCAGAGAATACCGCAGTTCTTTTCCTTCTTTTAGCTTGACAATTTGAGTCAGGATCCACAAAGTTTTTCCACAGTCCTCACCCACCCTTTTTCCAATTAATCAATCCAGGATGACACCACAAATCAGCTGGATTCTGGAACTTCACATCAGAAATCAGTGATAGTTTTTTTAAAATTCTTGTTTCGACTTTCTTCCCTATTGCAACAGAACAACTTTTAGTTTTCTTCTGGTAATAATGTGTGTTTCTGTCTCAATTAAATTCTTTAAACTTTAACCTCTGGCAAAAAGATGTTGAGTTAAGGGATTAAAAAGAACATAATTCATGTTCTATGATTTGGAAGAAGCACACACCTGATGAGAGCAACAATGTCTGCAACCACTCTCTGTATTCAGCCAGTCAGACCTTTTTTTTTTATATCTTTAGGAGCTGTGAGGAACTAAAGATTGATAACAATCTTCAGCACCTTCAGCTGCTTAAAATCCATAATGGAAATTTCCCCTGAAAGAAAAAGCATGAAGGAAAGATCAACATTTTTCTTATAAAATAAAAATGTAAAACATAAAAGTTAAAGATAAAAAAAATACTGTCAAATTTACATATTTGTTTAAAAATATTAACTAGTCTTTTCCAAGGTGACAATTTTGAAATTTGAACCTATTACTGAACCATAAAACAACACTTTCATCATTCCTAAATTTGTTTTTAATTTAAAATTTGTTTTCAACAAAAATGTTTTTAAATAGGTTGTGGAAATTAAAATGTTAAAAGTTATTTTCGACACAAAGAAAGAAGCAAAAAAAAACCAACCCTATTAATTTTAGCATTTTGTAGTTTTTAAACAAGTTGTTGTCTTACTTAAGCAGCTAGCTTAGTTCAGGATAGACAGATCAAGCAAGTCATTAAAACCTATTTTTATGTAAAACAACAAAAATTAATCAAGTGTTTTAATGTACTTCTGGGTATTTGTTTGCTACCTAACTATTTTGTTTTCTGCTAGTTTTTACAATTAAACAAATCCCACTTTAAAATGCATTAAAAGTAAATACAAAACCAAAAATAAGTGCATGAAGTAAAATAATGCTAAGAGTTTAAAAACACAGAAACATTTTTTTTTCTGTTAGTTGAAGGGGTTTTGCTTTGCAGCCAAAGATTTTACTTTTAATTAAGCTTATTGTCACGTGTGGTGGAGGAGGCCAACCCAGTGTTCAGACTCATCTTCAGAAAATAAAATAATTTTTTTTAAAATAAAAGAAACAAAACAAAACTCTAACGAGGCAGCACAATGAAAACTAAATACAAAACAAATTAAATCCAAAGACCAAACAGACATGGGCAGGAGACCAGACAGCAAGGGAGATAGACAAATGAACCAGCGAGTAAGTGAAGGAGATGACTGGGTTTTAAAGACAGAGGGTAATTAGGTGAAGTGGGCACAGATGAGTGATAACTAACAAGGAACAGGTGAAGATGAGCGTGACTGACTGACTGAATATTGACCGGAGTGCAAAGACAAGGAACAAAAACAAGACTGAGCGCAACGACAAAATACAACAAAGAACAAATCTAAACCTAAACATAAAAAACAACAACCCTCAAATCCAGTCACTTATTAAGAGAAACGAACAACAAAAAACGGACTCAAACGATTTTGAACTATGTTAATGTCAAAATTGCCATTATTACAGAAACATCAGCAGACCTCTGTGTGACGAGGCTGTGTGTGTTTATCTGTGGGTGTGTATATCTGTGAGGGTGTGTTTATCTGCGCGTGTGTATATCTGTGGGGGTGTGTGCGGGTGTGTATATCTGCAGGTGTGTTTATCTGCTCGTGTATAT
>NC_051438.1:31194419-31197163 GCF_001649575.2 Kryptolebias marmoratus | reverse complement strand
GTGTATATCTGTGGGTGTGTATGTCTGTGGGTGTGTATATCTGCAGGTGTGTATATCTGCAGGTGTGTATATCTGCAGGTGTGTTTATCTGTGCGTGTGTATATCTGCAGGTCTGTATATCTGCAGGTCTGTATATCCGCAGGTGTGTATATCTGCAGGTGTGTATATCTGTGAGGGTGTGTTTATCTGTGCGGGTGTGTATATCTGCTGGTCTGTATATCTGCGGGTGTGTATATCTGCGGGTGTGTATATCCACAGGTGTGTATATCTGCAGGTGTGTATATCTGCAGGTGTGTATATCTGCAGTTGTGTGTGCGGGTGTGTATATCCACAGGTGTGTTTATCTGCGAGTGTGTATATCTGCGGGTGTGTATATCTGCTGGTGTGTGTGCGGGTGTGTATATCTGCAGGTGTGTTTATCTGTGCGTGTGTATATCTGCAGGTCTGTATATCCGCAGGTGTGTTTATCTGTGCGTGTGTATATCTGCAGGTGTGTATATCTGTGAGGGTGTGTTTATCTGTGCGGGTGTGTATATCTGCTGGTCTGTATATCTGCGGGTGTGTATATCCGCAGGTGTGTATATCTGCAGGTGTGTATATCTGCAGGTGTGTATATCTGCAGTTGTGTGTGCGGGTGTGTATATCTGCGTGTGTGTATATCTGCAGGTGTGTTTATCAGCGCGTGTGTATATCTGTGGATGTGTGTGTATCTTTGTGTGTATGTGTGGGGGTGTATTTGTGGGTGTGTGTTTCAAAGCTGACCAAATGAAGTCAAATCACCCAAATTGGATTCAAAATAGTTTTGTAAAACCAAATGCAAACAGGCTCTCAAAAAGTTATCTAATCCACCTAAACAAACAGAAAAAATGGTTATATCAGGCAGTATGCATTCCTTCAACAAATGCTAGTGAAATAAACTGAATTGAAACGGTCATCTAGGAGTAAGTCGAAGTACACATCTGATTTGCTGCAGAAGAACAACTAAACATTTCATTAAATACAGCTTCACTGTTTTACAGCTCAGCTTTTATTTCAAATATATTTACAGTCAGTGTTAAATAATCCTGACTACAACAAACAAAGGCTTCAATCATAAACATCTTCCATAAGTTCATGTCTTACAGGTGAACAAATTTTCTTCCTCTAGCATCAGGACCGATTGTGATGCTTGGAGGTAAACAGCAGCAATAATGAGGTCAGAGTTCAGAGGTCTCAGCTGACAGGAGATGGAACAAACATTTCTGTTCTCATGGAGTTTATGATGAAAGCTCAGACTGAGCCGAACAATCTTTTCAGGTCAGAGCAGCGCTGAATATTCAGGCTGAAAGATCAGTCAATCAACAAAAGGATGGCTTAGAGGGGATGTCAGTTTGTTATTTCTATCTAAATATTATCTCCAGGTAAGGTTCCAGTAATAAAAATATTTAATTTATTTTGACCCAAAGTGTTTATTTATTTTTCATCAACTTCCAAGTCTGAAAAAACAAAACAAACAAACAAAAAAAGATAACATGTACTTCATTAGAAGCTCAATTTGCACAGAAATCTTCACAAATCCTGAAATGATTTTGTGTTTTATGTGTGTTTTAGCTGCTTGGATGTTAAGGAGCAAAACTTTTAGTGAAGAGTGTTGAACATAAAGCAAGGAAACCAAAAACAGTAAGAGTTTAGTTTGGCTTTAAACACAATGAAGTTTTAACCTGCAAGGCTTAAGGTTAATAACTTTAAACACAGCTTCTTTTTTTTCTATCAACTGTTTTTGCTGCAGACGTGTTAGTCTTTCCATGCTGAAATAAAAAAAAGTTGAAATGGAGAAAATGAATTGTCTTTACCTTGAAGTCTTAAAGTTTAAGATAATAAAATAAGGACAAATTGCAAAATTATAAAATACCATTTCATTTGGATGAAATTACTGTGAGACATAAAATAGAAATGTTTTATGTTTCCAAATGTAGCAGAAATAATTCATTTGTGTAGTTAAATAAAAATACTTTAAATATATCAACAACATGATTGAATTAAAAATTGCACAGATTTTGTTTCATAGAATCAGAAAAAACAAATCCCTTTGTTTCATGATGTAGGATGATGTTTAGCTCAAACAGCATCTCTTTGCTCAGTTTGTTCACATAAAAATGATAGTTTTATTTTTAAAACCAACCAGATTTAAGTTAATTACAGCTTGTCACATCAAGTTGGAGTAATGTATTCAGGGATCCTCTTAAAGAAGGTGTTACAGAACTGTAATTTAACAGTCTGGTTCAGTGAAATGCTGCAAACATCTTAAAGTATGTATACCGAAAGCTGTGGATCCTGGCTCCTGCTCCCTCTGTGGGGGTGGGGAACCTCTTTCCTCACAGGTCCTGCAGCTCCATCACCACTCAGAAAAAAAAGAAAACAAAACTGGACCTTATTTCCTCTCAGAGCTGAGAGGAACCTCCACATCAGCTGTGAGGAGAAGGAAGGAGTTGCTGATTGCACAGAAGTACAGCTCTTTAATTTAAAGACCTCAGTGGTATTCAGGCCTTGAGCCTCCATTCATCTATCCATCCATCCATTCTCTTCCTCTTATCCGGGGTCGGGTCGCGGGGGCAGCAGCCTAAGCAGGAAGACCCAGACTTCCCTCTCCCCAGCCACCTGGGCCAGCTCCTCCGGGGGAATCCCAAGGCGTTCCCAGGCCAGCCGAGAAACATAGTCCCTCCACCCAAAGCTCGTGACCATAGATGAGGGTAGGAACGTAGATC
>NC_051438.1:31178503-31191446 GCF_001649575.2 Kryptolebias marmoratus | reverse complement strand
CATCATAAGGGGTCTTTGGGCTGCACTTCGTCTGGCCCCTCACCTAGGACCTGTCTGCCTTGGGTGACCCTACTAGGGGCATGAAGCCCCTGACAGCATAGCTCCTAGGATCATTGGGACACTCAAACCCCTCCACCACGATAAGGTGGCAGCCCAGGGAGAGGGCTTGAGCCCCCATGAGGCCTTGAGCCTCATGGGGAATTAATCAGCCTCATGGGGAGTTAATCAGCACTTGCTCTAAATAAAATAAGACAGAGTCATGGAGAGAATGGAGGGAGAAGAGAGGAGAGGCAGGGTCTGATCTAAAAGTAAAGCTTAAATTTGTATCCTCTACTTCCTGTTTTTTTTTATACCTCACACTTCATGTCTTTAAATCATTTGCAGAAATACACAACTGAAGAAAATGTGTATTCATTTCAGAAGAGTCAGTTGCATCTCTACGGGCCTGGTAACTACATGTTCATCATGTTTTAGTTAATTCATGTCACAGTGGCTGATCTACAGCCATATGTTTTGGACACTTGGGTGAAGAGAGGACTGGAGCTCTCAAATGATCACCATCTATTGGTGAGTTGGATCAGATGGCAAGGGATGATACCAGACAGGCACATAAGACCCAAATGTGTAGTGAGGGTTTACTGGAAATGCCTGGCAGAGAAGCCCAACAAGATCTTTTTTACTCCCATCTTCAGCAGAGATTCAAATGCATCCCAGCAGAGTCAGGGGACACTGAGTCAGAGTGGACCATGATGTTCAGTGCCTACAATAATGAGGTGGCTACCCTGAGCTGTGGCCGCTTGGCTGTTGGTGCCTCTTATAGCAGACATCCTCGAACCCAGTGGTGGACATTTTGACTAAGGGAAGACGTCAAACTGATGGAGGTGTCCTATTGAGCGTTATTAGTTAGTAAGATTTCAGAGGCAGCTGAGGGGTATCAGCGGGCCAGGAGAACTGCAGTCCTGGCTGTTGCTGAGGCAAGAGCTCAAGTGTGGGAGGAGTTTAGTGAGGCCTTGAATAGAGACTCTGGATTGGCTCCAAGAAGATTCTGACAAACTGTCAAGCAGTGATGTCATCAGGTTGTGGAAGGAATACTTCATAGACCTTTTTAGAGTGTGTTAGTCCATAACTGGGCTGGGGTAGTCGAGGTAGTTAAAAAGCCCTTTGGCAGCAAGGCTCTGGCGATGGACAAGATCCACTCTTAGTTATTCAAGGCTCTGGATGTTGCTGGGCTGTTTTGGTTGACACACCCTTCCAACATTGCCTGGACATCGGGAGTAGTGCCATTGGAATGGCAGACTGGGATGGTGGTTCCCCTTTTGAAGAAAAGGGAAAGAGGGTGTGTTCTAATTTTAGGGGAATCAAACTCATCACCTACTTTGGTAAATCTGTGTAGGGGGGCTGGAGAAGAGAGTCCGGTCAATAGTTGAACCTTGGACTTAGGAAGAACAAGGCAGGTTTTGTCCCTGCTGTGGAGCACTGGGCCAGCTTTTTACCCTTATTAAAGGTCCTTCAGAGGAAATATAAGTTTGCCCAACCAATCTACATGCGTTTTGTGGACATGGAGAATGCAGTCAACAGTGTTCCCCAGGGTACCCTGTGTGGGGTGCTCCATGAGTGTGGGAATGTGGGTTCGTTACTATGGGCCATTCAGTCTTGATACAAACAGTCCAGGGATAGAGACAAACACCAAACAAACTGAAGGACAAACATTACGCAAAGCCAAGGTCTTCAGTTGTTTCCAAAACTAGAGATCACAACATAGTCAGACACTCAGGCTTCTGTCTGGCTCAGCAACCCTGAGTGTTTGCACTGCACTTATCTTTTTCTATTCAAAGGTTCTGAATCACTGAACAATACCACTGCACAATCTCCTGTAATGACAACAAGGAAACAAAGTTTGTTAAACCATCTTAGTAATTCCTTATAAGACAAATGGGCACATTAAAATCAACATTCATTTTTCACATTTCAAAAGATTTCACAATTATATAAACAGATTTAATCTCTGTATAAATCATGTTTTTATGAGTCTTTATGAACAGTTGCTGGAATAGTGAGTGTAGGTCAGAGATCCTAAAAGGAAGAAGTTCCTCAATGCTACACTGATTAAAGTCAGAATGTCTACCAAAATTCTGAAAATGAGATCTTCTTAAATTCAGAAAATTAAATTTAATTTCATAATGACTGATGTTATGAAAACCTGCTTAGTAGTGGACAGAATGTCTGTATACTATGTTGTGATTACAGCAGTGAGAAAAAAACAGAAACACCTGAGAAAAAGAATAAATGCAACAAAGAGTTTAAGAAACACGTTGGTTTAAATAGAAAATCAAGTCAACATTTTATTGTTTAAAATGTTGAAAAAGTGGAAACCATGGGATAAATATACATAATCTTTTTGTTTAAATTGAGAAACACCAAATATTCTTTTGGATTTATGAACCCAAATGTTAAAGTTAGCATGCTGATGTGTCAAAAAGCTGACAAGTAAAGAATATTTTGTTGTCTGAGAACTGATCTGCTGCAAATAAATCGGTTACTGTATCATTAGCTGTATCTTTTGTTGAAGTTTATTTTATATTTTTAAAAGATTAATAAGAAAACATCACTAATTGGCCATCGTGTTGCTCTGCATTACTGACAGTGCAATGACCATAGTTTCAGTAATTCTCTTCATTTTTCTATTTATACTTGCCACCACATAACATGCATCTATTTACACTTCTGTTGAAGTTTGACAGCCATTTGACTTTTTATGCATGAGCTAATTAGCAGTAACCATGAGCCAGAAAATAACTTATTTCTGATGGTCTAAAAACTAAAACAAAAAGAGAAAAAAAATGCAACAAACAATCAAGATTCTTGAAGACATTTCACCTCTTATCTAACAGGATTCTGTAACAGCGACTTATAACCAAGACTATGCAAGAGGGTCATATAAAATTTAAGATGATCAGAGAAATTAAAGCAACTTTTTCAAAAAATGGCCATTGAAAATAAACACATTTTATTATCATTCATGTTAGAGAAGCAAATTTTACAGGCACTTTACCATGAATGACTAAAACCACAGAAATGTATCAATGCTAATGGAATGAGCACATGTCTGAAAGTTAGAAACCTGCTGAAACCTTGTCCAGCAGTTCTTTCAGAAAACTGTTGACCAGAGATATATTCTCTTTATGAAGTCCTAGCTCTGCCCGTTAGCGTCCTCTTGGCCTGACCTATTCGAAAGATCTTCCCTGGGAGGTGCCTGGGGGGCATCCTGACCACATGCTCAAATCTCCTTACTTGGCTGCTTCCAGTGCAGAGAACTGAAGTCAGAGTACCACACAGAGGATGGAACTTTTAGTTCCTCAAAGTGAAGGAAACCTTGAGTTCCTTACAAAGGACTAAGCACTTCTTCCTGTCCGTGAGGTCAGAAATATACTAACAGCTTTATCCGATGACCATCAACAGCAACTATAAGCAAAACAAACAGAAATTATTTATTTATTTGGGTGCCAACCTGAAAATTAACAGGAATTTGTTTTGTTTTTTTTGTTTTTAATTTTCATTTACACCACTTTTTGTGTTACAGGAAACCTAACAGTAACCCTTACAAGAAATAAAACAAATGGAAATCTTGAGGATGCATCTTTATGGATCTCCAACATTACTATATTTTACAGTCACCCTCTGCATCATTTCCGGCATCAAGTCTTTTCAGGACCATCTCCATGATCTTGGTCCATCTAATGACTGGAGTTTTTATCTATTTTTATGACCAATCATCTGCAGCTCCTTCAGGTTGGATGGTGCTACTTGTGTCCAACAAACTTGAAATCAAACCAGAGATTCTCAGCTGGACTAAGGTCTGGGCTTTGACTGGACCATTCTAGGATATTTAATTGAGCTTCCTTAAATTAGAGAATTTTGCTTCAACAGTGTTCAGGGTCATTGTCCTGCTGGAAGGTGGACCCCTGTCCCAGCCTCAAATCTCTAGAAGAATCCAACAAGTGACTCTCAAGGATTTCTCTGTATTTTATTTTCCATCCATCTTCTGATGAAAACATTCCCCACAGCATGGCACTGCCATCACCATGCTTTACTGTAGGGATGGTGTTTTTAGCATGCTGGGACATGTTGAGTTTGAAACAGACATGGTTAAATATTTTCCATCTATTTAACTTCATAATTTGGTGACTTTTGTGCAGGTGTATTACTTCTAATCCAACTTAAAGCCTATATATTGCAAGTTGTAAGGCAACAAAAATAAGAACACCAAAGGAGCTGAATATTTTGTAACCTATATATGAACATGTCAGCCTCATTAAAACCAGACTTATTTTTTTCCTGCAATCTTTTTGCAAATCTGTGCATTAAGATGTATGCATGGAGCAACCGGACTATTCCATTTGTTGTATTGTCACAGCTCGATCTTGGAGCTTGAAGACTGTTCACCTATCAGAAGAAGCTCCACCCTCAGAGCTGTGAGCTTACTGAACAGATACTTGATTAACTGGAGAATCAATAGTTTCAAAAATAAGTTTTAACCCAGGTTCCAGAACCTGCAGTTTGTCACACAACATCAGAGGAGTCTGAATAAATATCTAAAATATGTCACATACCTTCCTCCTCTGAAGCAAACCTGGCATTCGTCTCTACATGCTAATTATCACCCTTTGCCATGAAAGGTGGGCTTCAGTTATGCTTATACTGAGAAACAAATATGTGTTTGAAAAATATCTGTAGTAGTGTAGATGAGACCAATGTATCTAAAAAAAAAACGTGTTTTCTAAACGGATTTCTGTAGCCTTCCCATCAGTCAGTTCTAATCAGTACCAGCTGAGAAGATCACTAATGTTCTCACAAAAGAAGCCATTTCGTTTAAATCTATGTGTTTTTTATTGGCTTCCACCTGCACACATCCTCACGGCTTTTTGATTTATCCCTCCCTACTACAATAAAAGCAGTGCAATCTTTCTTTATGCGTCTGCTCCTCCTCCTAATCTTCAGACCATCTCTTGCTGCCATCTCTGCTTTTAGGATGCCTGATTCATCAGAAGTCTAAGTGATTTAGACTGTAGCACTTCCAATTAAAAAAGTATGTCACCAAGTGTTTAATACAGCAGTAAGAGACAAAACACAAACTGTTAAAAATAAAAAGATAAACAAGGCCATTTATGAATTGTTTTTCTGAGGCATCTTTCCCACAACAAAGGTACTGATGTAATTTCTATAAACTCACACAGATCAGTATTTTTGTTGACAAGCTGCTGCTGCACATAAAACTTAGAACAATCAGTTTGGATATTTTTGAGATTTTTTTAGGTTTCTTTTAGTTAATAGAATGTAGGATTTTACATTCTACTTAGATCAGCTTGTTTCAGCCATGAAAATAAGAAATTGAAAATCTATTCTCAGATATGTTTGGAGGTTTGCTGAATGATGGTGTGGGTCTGCAGATGGACGTCATGATTAGGGGTCCTTGTGTTGGTATGAGTTATGTGTGTTTAGTAATTGGAGCATATTGTCCTTGTTTTATTTAGAGAATTCCTTGTGTTAACTATGTTTTCTGTGAAGAAAGAAAGTACAGGAACCTCTTGAAGGACTTTGTTTAGGTGGCGTCACAGAAACCAACTGCAGCTCAACACAGGAAAGACGAGAAGGTGGTACCGGACTTCCAGAGAATACCTTGCAGGAATACCTTGTTAAGCTAATCTGAATAGTAAAATAAGTCAGAACTACATCAGCTATGAAGCAAGAGCTTAATGACCGCCTTCAAAGTCCAATGCCTGATTAAATTATTTAAGGCCAGAACTTGTCCTGATGGCTTTGCTATGGTTTTGTTATATGCTGGACATTTAGAGTTTGTCTCCTTGTTTTTCCCACTGACAGACAGATGAGAATACTGAGTTTATTCTAAATACGTCACTCAAAATTTCAACCACTAACCAGTTGAAGAATTAGCTTTATGGATAAAGCATTACAAAATGTGTAAATAAATGTATAATTTATAGTGTATTAAGTATGAATCATCATTAATTAATGATGTTTTCAAGGTTAATTAATCATTTATTAATGATTAAATAAGACTGAATAAGCTGGCATTATTATAAAGTGCTACCAAGAATTTTAATTTTTATTACCATTTATAAGTAAACAACATACAGACAACTGGAGGTGTATAAAAAGCATTTGAGAAGTTTATAGCTGATACTAAAATTCTTGAACCAAGGTTTTAATTACTGTAGCTCATTTATATCAAAGCATCAAACATTATTTTAAAACCAGTCAGAGAAAAACTCTGCCCTCTAGTGGTGACAGTTTTCTCCTCTGCAGCCTGGGTGTGGTCACAAAACCCTGAAAGCTTTTAGGTCTCAGCAGTTGAACATGATTTACTGTTCAGAGTACAACAAAAACTGTGTGTGTGTGTGCCTGCAGACTGCAGTGCAGTCCAGCTATGTGACAAATCCAGTGACAGCAGCAGTTGTGAAGCTCCAGAACCGGTCTTCCAGCCGATGGACCTCTCTTCTTGTGACAAATTGCATGTGGAAGGAAATCTGCAGGGCCCATTGAACTTTAGTATTGCTTTTATTCTTCTGTCATGTTCTCGCAGAGATGAAATGGGATCGGTTTCTCTTTTTTTATTTTCTTGGCTCCCTTATTCATGGCTCTGTGCCCGCTGGTGTGCTGGATAAATGACCAGCGCTGCCTGACAGTCAAAGGCATTCTTCTCTGCTTTTCTTTCTTTCTTTCAGGTTTTATTTTTTTTACCTCTTTTTCTAACAGGCCTCCAGAATTTAGGAACATTGAAGTGGAGTAAAGAAAGTGATGCAGATTCACCCTGGCAGCAGCAACGTGTGTGCATGCTTTTATTCAATAAATGTTGCAGACATGGATCTTTGTCAGACATTTTTCTCAGACGAATAAAAATAGAACTTTGGAAAACTGCTTTAAAGGATATTTTGCATTTCAGAAAATAGTATAGTACATTGTGGTCCTGCATGAATGAGCAAAAACTCTTCCTTTTTATGGTTTACAACAAAATACAAATGTTTTAGGTATAAAACAAGACTGGACCTCAGTGGAAGATGACATGTCTAACAAAAATATAATTAAAATAATTATATATTAAACCCTCGTTCACACAGCCTTTTAATGCCCAGAGTTAAAGCAGTTAACAATTTACAACAGAAAAACAATCCATCCAGCTTTCCTTCTTACCTGCTTTTCCATCCAGGATCTTTGGGAGCTGGTGCCTATCTCCAGCAGTCACTGTGTGAAAGGCGAAGGAAACCTGGACAGGTGTACAGTCCATTACAAGGACACATAGAGACAAACAACCATTCACACTTTAACTTACACAGAGGGCCAATTTAGAATTGTCACTTAATTTAACATACATGTTTTTGGTCTTTGGGAGGAAACTGGAGAAAACTCATCATACATAGGAAGAACGTAAACTTCACACCTACAGGCTGCTGCTGGGTGTTGAAGCTGTAACCTTCTTTCTGTGAGGTGACATCTTTAAACACTACATCCTTATGCTGCCAAAAATCAATGGAAACCATATTTTCAGCTGAGTAATAAGTTAGTTTACCATCAAATGAGAAGATTTTAAATATAAGTGACTCACAAATAATGTTAATATAAACATTTTCCAAGTAACTTTTGGATTAAATGCAAATGGAAGCTTTCAACATGTGTTAGACTATAAAGTTAATAAATAAATCAATAAATGATTCTGCTAAAAGAAAAATGCCTGAAGGAATGCATATCACCCATCATTAGGTTTAGACTAAGGTCATCTTATGATGAGAAATGATAGAGTTGAAGCCATTTTGGTCAAACCTTGAAAACAACCTTATCTTGTGTTATTGTGAGACCCTGGTTAGCTTTCCTAGTCTGCGTCGAGGATGACGCTCAGCTACTGCCACACTAAACTGTAGCATAGAATTTGTAAAACTGATCAAGTTAGAGCTTTTTTGTGTAGCTTTGGTTAGATACCTGTGGTGGCCATGTTGAAACATGTTGACCTCAAAAGTTAACCAGCTGTGGATGAACATCCAATGATTATTTCTGAGTCTTATTAAAACCTGTCCGCTGGTTCATGAGACATTTAGCTAACAGACAGACAAACAAAAAAACACAGGGCACTAGATGCTTTCATGGCGGCAGGGTCTTAAATTTGTCGACTCAGTCCTTTTGATAACACAAAGAACTCATGTGTAAAAAATAAATAAAGTGTCAGCCATGAAGGTTCCTGTTAAACTTTATTTTTAATAAAAAGTTCCCTGTTGATGTTTAACTTTTCTTTTTGCTATTTCTCTTCTGACATTGGAGAGCAGAGTGAAATCAAATGCCACAACCCATCAACTCCTCATCGATACCCAATAACCTTTTTTATGAGAAATATCCCTCCACCATCACCACTACCTCCCGTCCATCTGGAAAAATAAACAACATGCCTGATCAATACCTCATGTTCAATAAAAGTG
This sequence comes from Kryptolebias marmoratus, assembly GCF_001649575.2. Lineage (NCBI taxonomy): Eukaryota > Metazoa > Chordata > Actinopteri > Cyprinodontiformes > Rivulidae > Kryptolebias > Kryptolebias marmoratus. The sequence goes on along the minus strand of NC_051438.1, from coordinate 31,182,963 downwards.
CAACACAACATTCAGACTCCTGCTGAGTCTTGACTTTGCAATTAACAAAGACCTGGTGGCCACGCACCCTGCTGGGATCTGCCAATCACAACTCTGACCCCCCTGAGCATCTGGGACCCCTGCCAGCATCCAGCCGTGTCACCACGTTCTTCCAATGCTCACTTGGAGACCAACTTGACTCCTATTACGGAGTAGTGGGCGGTGCTCCTCGTTAGTGTTCTCATTAATGAGCAGCAGGGATTCTAATTAGATAACCTGGGAGCAGATAAGTGGCTTGTTTTTATTTTCCAGGACAGCACCTTAGGGGGGGTCACCATTAATCTGCTGCTCTCAGTTATGAGTCAGAAGGTTTGTTGTAAGATTCTATGTGAAGAATATGTTACTGCTCTGTCCGAGGGATTATTCTTGTCTACAGTTAATTAGTTAACGATTTATGAACCATTTTGGGGGGGGGGTTTCTGCGCAGACATAAATAGCGTATATAACCTAAATCTACACTCAGAGAAACCAGGTACAACAACAAAGGTTTGATTTAATTAATTTAACTTTATTTTAATAATTCATGCTTTTTCTTTACTCTGTATGTTTCCATGTGAAAAAAAATCTGTTTTATGTGTAACTTCATGCTTCTTCTGCACAAAATGAAATTAATGTCCAGATGTTTCATTCAGAGAGAAACAGAAACACAGCCAAAATATTTCTGCAAAAATGTTAGTTCCAGTCTTCTTCAAAACAAAAATTTCTCTCAAAGTAATCTAAATAAGAAATAAGAAGAGTTGGTTTGTAAAAAATGTAGACAGTTGTGTATGTGCCATTATCAGACTTTAAGTTGAACATTCCGTGGTAAAATTTCCAAAAACCCTCCATCTTAACCTGTGACTGTTTAAAAACTGTTAAAGATCTAAATGCTCAGTTCAATCATTAAAGTCCAACTTTCTGTGATCCGTTTAAACTCTGAGCTGTAGAGCTCCAAACAGGAATGGGTTTGTCATGTCATGACAAAAAAGCTTTAAACCTTTAATTTTTTACAACTTTTAAAAAAAAATCTTTGTTACTGTTCCATAATAACACTTAGCCAGCTTTACTCATGAAACAAGTTTTATGGTTAACATGAGGAACAAACCAAAATTTATTCACTAACTGTGACTGCAGAGGCTCGGTAGCATCACAAATGAAATTACTTATAGTAAAAAAAGAAAAATCACTGATTTATATTACTCATTGGTGTTTTTTACATGAATGAATAATCCATTAGGAGTATCAGGGAAGGAAGAGAAGCAGATAAATTCTAGATTTAGACCAGAGATAAATGTTTTTATATTTGTTCTTTCACCTTCTCAGGATGAGACTGATAAATCATTAATAAAATAAAAGACTGAAAAAAATTCACCAACAACTGAATGAGGCAGTAATGGCAGCCTTGAACCTTCTGTGGTCTCAAAAAAATAATTATCAGGTATTTCAAATCTCTGTTCTTATACTTGTGCTCAGTTAAAACTATTCCATTATTATGAAACCAAACTTCCTGAAAAAGATTTATTTCCCTTTCATGAATGTGCTCAAAACTGAGCACCAGAGTGACTCTTCAGATGGAAAACTGAGAAATCAGACAGCAACAATATTATCAGCAACTCAGAGGTTAGAACCCAAGAAAACTGAAATATGTTTCCTTCAGTTTAATGAGCTATTTGTTCTTTAATTTGAGCAGCCAAAATAAATGAGCCATTACTGAAGGACAGCTGGATTCATCCTGAAGGACCGAATGGACAAAACCCTAACTTTCTGCCACAGAACTTCATATTAGAGTTGCTGTTTGTCTGCAACAACAGACTTATTACCAAGTGGCGATTGAGGATGATGCACAACATCTTTGTAACTACAAGTAGTATCACTAACCTGAGTTAATTTGGCTCATTTTGAAGTCCTCATACATTTCATGTGTTGCACTCCATGTCAAAACAGCTGAGTTCTGCTCCACGCCTCTTTTTGTTCCACGATGCCCACTTCATTTCTGAAAGCTCACGTATGTGCAGGGCATGGCTGGCTCCATCTGTGATTTATAAACAGTCAGAGGAAGCTTAAAGATGGTCTGGTCTTCGGGCCATTTCACAAGACTGTTTTTAAAAAAACCCTTTCACAAACAAAGTGGCAAGTGATATGATTCTTTCACAGAATGCTACTTTTTAGAATAATATTTGTTCATAACCTTTGTCCATCCCTTCACACCTCTACAATCTGAACACAAACAATCTATTGTTGAAGTAATTGTGTTGAAATTAGCAACAAAAGGGACCAATACATTTTTTAATGTAAATGAAATGTAAACATGCAACAGATAACTTCATATCAGAATGTTTGAGTGAATATATGTTATGCAGTCAGTGGCAGTCTGTTGGGAGCTATTGCAGGTTCAATGCCTTGCTCAAAGGCACCTTGAACTAGCAACCTTCATGTTTACCACCGCTCTTCTCAGCCAAGCTGCTGCATGTTGGGCCATGGCTCCCAGCGCAGCTGGGTCACCTCCAGGCGCGCCGATGCTGCTGTTTCTGCTTCTCATCCGTCTTCAGCCTCAACGATGGAGGCGATGTGTCTCCGGTGTCGAACAGGTGAGCAGAACCATGCATTACCCGAGCCGAGGCGCCGACCCCAGGGGACGGGTACACCACTAACACTACAACACCAGCTGGCTGCCTGAAAAAATAAACATGAGCTGCTGACAGGAAATAATAGCAGGAACAAGGACGAGCTGAGCATGTGGTTATTTCTGTATGATGTACTACATGCTGTTTGAACGTATGTTCTGCTGCATCAGGGCTAAAATTAAATATCATCATGAAGTCTGCAGAACAGCCTCATTAGCTGCTACTGCTGCTACTACACAGAACTGCAACCTGAGCAAATACACCAATTACTGCCAGACAACTCCACTGCTCCTCATCATTAGAAGTATTTCCATTTCCTCCATTTCAGTGGAAAGTCCTGTCATTTTACTGCTTCTATTAAGGTTTTCAGAGTCCAATAGGTTACAATAGAAGCATCAGACCTGTGACTACACAATGTGTTACACAGAAAAACATTTTACTGAATTTAAAGACTTGAAAAATGTTAAGAATTTTTTTTTTTTTCCTCTCTGAATGTTAGGTCTTTGGACATCTTTATTTCCTTCCTGACTATTCATGTTTCGACCCATTTGAAAAACCTTGCAGGGCAACAAAGTCTGGTTTCTGTGTCCAGCTTTCAGGAACTTTCTATTTCTGTCAGAAGGGGGGAAGACGGAGGCGAACCCAGAACGCAGAACCATCATTTAAAAGGTAACTAATTATTAAAGTAAAATATAAACAAACCAAAAAAAAGGCTGGCGTGGCAGCAGAAATGAACAATAACAAAATCCAAAATGGTAAAGCAAGGCAAGGAGCGTGAAGACGATAAACATGAGCAAAAACAAAATGAATGAACCAGTGAAGATTGGAGAACAGAGACCGGCGTTTAAAGACAGAGGGAGAGATGAAGATGGGTTGCAGCTGGGGACATGATGAGAGGCAGGTGAGGTGGGCGTGGCAGGCGTGACTGGAAAATTTCTGGGGAGGTGAATAGTGACAAGGAAAACTGAAGGCCAATACACAACTAAAACAAGACAACAAGAACTGAAAGAAACCCCAAACAAAGAACCAAAAACCCAAAAGACTGAAATACATGACAATTTCTACCCTTTTAATGACAGATCAGGAGGCCTTTTGATCATAGTTGTTAGTTTCCAGGGTCTTTCTGTTATTGGCTGCTTGCTGTGGTTTAATGTTTTATGAATCGGTTTTATTTGTTTTTCCTGCAGCTGAGAGCTGGTTCCACTCGGTGGTACCATCTCCTACCTGTGTCTTTGTCTGGGTTTTGGTTCACCGGTTTTCTTGGGTGTTTCTGTGACGTCAGAGATATTCACATAACATTATCATTTACCTCAACTGCTCCTGCATTTTCATTCCACTTCAAAACATTTAACTTTATTTTCTTAATTCTATGGATTATTTTAATTGTATCATCTTTTTAAATAAAATCAAATACAAGAGTATCACGTCTCTCATCTTACAGTGAATCTTAGCATTTTTGGAGGGTTATTGAGAACATTTTTTTATAACATAAATAATATATAAAAGCTATAATAAATATAAAATTAAGTAAAATTCCAAGTGTGGTGTTCTTGGTTTTGCCTGCTTCACTAAAGCTCTTTGATAAGTTAACCTTCTTCGTTCTGCTACACAAGACATAAATAATGCCTATGCAACATATTCAGCATTATGAAAGTGGAGTTTCCGGCAGAACAGGCTGAAAAAAACCATCCATCCATCCATTCTCTTCCGCTTATCCGGGGTCGGGTCGCGGGGGCAGCAGCCTAAGCAGGGAGACCCAGACTTCCCTCTCCCCAGCCACTTGGGCCAGCTCCTCCGGGGGAATCCCAAGGCGTTCCC
>NC_051438.1:31152925-31178151 GCF_001649575.2 Kryptolebias marmoratus | reverse complement strand
CCACGACAGATCGGTACAGCGCCCGCTTCACTGCAGACGCTGCACCAATCCGCCTGTCGATCTCCCACTCCATTTTTCCCTCATTCCCTCATTCGTGAACAAGACCCCGAGATACTTAAACTCCTCCACTTGGGGCAGGACATCTTCCCCGACCCGGAGAAGGCACTCTACCCTTTTCCCTTTTTCTGAAAAAAACCATACAAACTCAAATCTCTGCAGCAAACACTGAGCAAGAATATACATTTAAACAATTTGATTCTGAAGTTTCCATCCATCCTTTTGTTTGTTCAAAATGTTTTTTTTTTGTATTTTTCTAGAGTGATGTTATTCTACAAAGCACAACTTGAATGATTTTTTCAAAAAAGTGTGATTTTATTATAAAATTTCACTGATCCACTCAGTGCTAAAAGTATACAGATTTATTTTCATTCAGATATTTTCATACTTTCTTTCTTTCTTTCTTTACCTTTATGTCACCAGGAAAAACCCATTGAGAAAATTTCTTTTACAAGAGAATCCTTTGTGGCAGCAGCACACAAAGGTGACAAAACATTCACAACAGAAACAAAAAAGTTAACATCGAAATAGATCAAATAATTAGAAGATTCCCCAGTTAAAACATTTACAGACAGATGATTTCTTGTGAAGGTCAGTAAGAACACCCCTAAAATCATTTAGTGATAACAGCTCCTTTAGGTTCATGTATTCTCTGTAACTGGTTCCAAGTAGATGGAGCAGAAAACTGAAAAGATTTCTTTCCAAGTTCAGTTCATACATTCACCTAAATCCGTTCATAAGTAGTGCTTAAGTTTTTAGTTTTTTTTATTAAAATGTGCAAATGTTTTACTATATATTACAGAATCCTGACAAAAAATGTGTGAAATGGTAGTAACTCCTGCGTGTAGTCTCAGAAAAGCATAACAACCTTACTGTGTGTGAGGAGCGGAAGTTTCTGGGTTAGAGGATCCTCTGAGCTTCACAGGCACTTCTTTTTTTCTGTGTTCTGCACGAGTCAGCGTTGGCCTGAATTCCAACAATATCACCCTGAAGGATGTAATACCAGCTGGTGCAGAGAGAGCCGTCCCCGCTGCATGATATTGCACAGCGAAAAGTCATCAAGCTCAGCCCCCCGACAAGCACCTGTATTCGATTTCTCATCTCGACTCGGCGGAGAGCTCTAAGCCTTGTTCTCGCTGGCACTAATCCTCGCTAGAAAACAGCTTTTCAGAGGATTAGCATCAAGGGGGGCAGAGTGGCGCTCGTCGACAAGGGGAGCCCTGCTTCTCTTCTTCTTCTCATTTCCATCATGCTTCCTCTGTAAGTTCACCTCACAGCTCAACAGATCTTTGACCTTCGGCTCTGTTTCCTCTCCTGTTGACCCCCAGTTCAAGCACAGAGCTTTACTCAGAACTCCCATCAGGTTCCGCACACTGGCGAGATAACTTCAACATGTAATTTTTATCTGGATGACGAGGAGGAGAGCATAAATCTACTGCAGAAAGCTTCTGAATGATGTTGTAAAACATCATAAAAAAATTAGAGTAAAGAGGTGTGAGGCCCTCAGGGATGGACAGCAGAACCAGTAAGGCGCAGGTCCTACCAGTGTCTGAGCGTTACATGTAAAACACACAAGATATAAAAGAATTTGTCATAAAATACACCAAAAGCCAATGAAGAGCAAAACAAATCTCTCTTCTAATAAAGATTTTATATGACATGCCTGCCCCTCCCTCATATGTGGCTGAACTGTTACTTTACACCATAGCTAGCTCAATAGCTTTCACTAAATAGTGAAACGCAAAAGGCAGTTCTAGCTAAAGTTGAAAGGAGACTCCAGACAAATTAGACAATTTTTTTAAAGATCATGAAATCTGAATGCTCAAAACAAAGCTCCATTTCCACTTTTCATCCCTTAACTCAAGCTGGTTGTAAAGACATCAGAACACCACGGCTTAAAGAAGTTAAGAGTGAGATGTTGTGTGTGTTTTTTAAAGCTACATTTTTGTTTTTCTGAACAAAGAGGATTATTTTGCATGCTGATGAGAGGGAGCTGCTGGAGGCCATAACTTCCTGCAGCGAATAGAGTCAACAACTTGGTAAATTTAACTTTCTCGTCCAATTTCTGCTTCTTTTCATGTTTTTCTTTCTTCCCTTCCTTCTCCAAACCTCTACAAATATTCTACTCTAATCACTGGCTTTGATTTCATTTCTCCCTCCACAAACAGCAGGCCGTTCAGTTAAGAGTACTGTGAGATGAAAGCCAGTGCATCTAGGCAGGGATCAAATAAAAGAAAAAAAACTAGGTTCTTTCCCCCTTCAGCTTCCAAATTCCTGCTGCTTGTGACAGAGTTGTAAATACCCAAGATAAAAGACGGCTCTGCTGGTTTTTACTTAACATTCCCATTTGACTACCAACAATGGCTGCTTTCTGTATGCTCTCATGTACAGATACAAATAAAAAAAAAAATTTTGCCTCTGGTATTTTGCAAAACATAATTCAATCACAGAAGGAGAAGCAAACAGATGATCTGACAAACAAAGTCAGCAATGTTCTGGGAATTCCACAAGGTAAGAGCTGAAGGTAAGCTTCATTCAGAGGAACGTGAAGAAAACACTGACAACAGGGCTGTGTGTTCTTAGCAAAAGCTGTATTTAAGGAAGCTTCAGGAGGCCTCAATAACCTTAAGAAACAGAAATGAAACCCAGCATCCTCATGTAGAATGCCTTCAAGAAGTATTCACCCTCTTAGATGTTTTCCTCTCTCCCATCTCACCTGCTGAAGCAGGCACACCTTCAGAGAGCTCACAGTTGTCTTGGTGGTCTCTCTCACTATTCTCCTTCTTGACAGTCACTCAGTTTGTGGGGACAGCCTGCTCTTGCTAGATTTGCACATGTCATATATTCCTTCCATTTCTTGATAATGGATTTAACAGAACTCATGGGGATGTTTAGAGCCTTGGAACTCTTTTTGTATCTATCTCCTGACTTGTACTTTCCAAAAGATTTTCTCAGAATATTTTTTTTGTACTGTCATAGCATTTCAGGCATACCATATGGAGAAGATGCCTGCTTACATGTGCCAGAACAAATTTGCTCTACAAAAAGGATATCTCACTCGTCAAAGGATGGTCACTTCGGGGGGGGATTACTTAATATAAATTTGATTTCACTTTGTCAATAAGTTTTTTGTTATTATTTTATTTGTCAAAAAAACTATTGGTTTGGTTTGGTGGAGAGTGAGGCAAACCCAATGCGCAGACTCATTCTGAGCTTAAGGAAAAACTAATTTTTTTACAAAAATAAAAAGAAACAAAAACAAAAGCTGACGTGGCGGCAAAACAAAACTAAATACACAAACATTAACAAAATCCAAGGCAGCAAAAAACACGAGAGGCAAGACATGAGGGAAACCAGACAGTGCATTAAATCGACAACGGACCAGTGAGTAAGTGGAGAAGATGACCAGGATTTAAAAACAGAGTGTAATTAGGGGAACTGGGCACAGGTGAGTGATTACAAAACTTGGGGCAGGTGTAAATGGGTGTGGCAGGCAAACAGGTGATTGGCTGAGGACAAGTGAATATGACAAAGAATACAGAGTGCACAAGGAGCAAAGAACAACTAACAAAACTAAAACACAGGAACAACCAAAAACAGAACAATGAACCCAAAACAGAAGAAACTTATAAAACAATTTAGACAAGAACCCAAATCCTGACACCATGACTGCTTTATAATAGCAATAAAAAGGTAAAACACCCAATAAGGTTAAAATTTTCTATAGGCACTTGAGATGGTAACTAGAAATGCATCTTCAGCAGGTGAAGGAGATCTGGTAGCACTTTATAATAACTACACCTTATTTAGCCTTATTTAATCATTAATAAATGATTATTAACCTTGAAAACATTGTTAATTAAGGATGACGCATACTTAATACACTAGAAATTAACATGTTTATTAAAACATTTATTAATGTTTTACCCATAAAGGATAACCAACATACCCAATGTTTATTTGTGCTTAATAACTTGTGAATTAACTATTCTATATACTGTGTAATGTATGTAAATGGTCATATAAATGTACTTTCACACCATGTGTTAGACCTGTGTCAATGGTTAGAGAATGTTTGAATTGACTGTATACTTGTTCTGCAGTGCATTAATAATTAAGGCAGTTGTTAGTAGTCAAGTCTTTTTGTGAACCCTTCTAAAGTGAAGACTATTTATGCTATACATATTTGTTAAAAGACAAAATCCTGAAGTGCCACAAGTTCCTTTTTTTCTGTGGAAATCAGACCAAAATCAACACAATCGTGTTCCATTACTTTCACCAATCTATGGGACAGTCGACTGTGTAGTTGTCGTGTTGTTGCAACTGTTGTCCGTGTGAGGAGAAATCTGTGTGCTAAATGGGCTTAATGCCAATCAAAAAGTTCAGTGGACTTGTGCTAGCAACAACAAAGTAAAGCTTGTTCCTGGCGCAGGTTGGACTCCACCAGAGCTGCTCCTGATTTCTGATCCTGTTTGTGGTGTTCATAGACAGGATGTCAGTCATGAAACAAAGAAAGTCTACTTTGGGAACCTCAAAGTGTCATCTCTGATTTTTACAGATGATGTAGTTCTGTTGATGTTTTTAAGCCATGACTATCAGTTTGTTTATAGCAGTTCACAAGAGTTAGCTCTTCCAAATCTGAGTACATCGTTTTCAACTGGGAACATGTAGAATGCTGCCTCTGGGCCGGGGGGAGTCTCTGCTTCGAGCGGAGGAGTTTGAGTATGTGGCAGTCTTGTTCTTGAGTGATGGGAGGAAGGTGTGGGAGATGGACTGACAGAGTGATGAGGGTGTTGCACTGGTCTGAAGAAAAAATGAACTTAAATGTTTTAATGCTCAGGGACAGTGTTGAGGGTAATGCTCAGCTACTACCACATAAACGTTTCCACAAAATCTGTAAATCTGAATACATTGTTGGAAAAGGTGGATTAACTGTAGGAGCCGTCATGAATTAGGTTGACTTGTAATCAGTCAAATGTAGATGCTCATCCAATTATTACTTTCTATCTGGGTTGTTCTTAGGACCCAAGGATGCAGACTTACCTTAGGGCTTAATGAAAACAGTTTTAATGATTAAAAACAAGGCTCTTGATGCAGAAAGCTAATAAAAAAAAAGAATTACAAAAAAAAAAAAAGAGCTAAAAATATAAAACACTAAGAACCAAGGAGCACGTGAAGGATAAAGCAGGGAATATACCTGTATAACAGACTGATGAATGACTAAAAGCATGGAGCAAAAGTACCGAGGGAGTAGAGAGATAAGTGGCAACAGCTAAGTCTAATGATTATAGGAACAGGAGAGAGATGAGGGGCAGGATAGGAAGGAAGGACTGACAGAGGGAATTCAGTGAGTGATTAGTAACACTTAGAAACAAACCGAACAGTGTCATGGTGTGGGGTGAAGGAGGTGAACCCTGAGCGCAGACTCATATTGAAAAATAAACTAATATATTTAGAAATAAAAGGCAAACCAAAGCAAAGGCTGACGTGGCAGCAAAACAAACTATATACAAAAACACTAACAGACCTGAGACAAGACGAAAACCAAACAGAGCATGGGAGGCGACGAGACACGAGCAACCAGCAGGGCAGCACATCAGGGAGGCAAAAGTATGACAATGAACCAGCAGAGAGGTAGAGAATGTGACCAGGTTTTAAAGACAGGATAACGATGGGAAGTGGGCACAGGTGAGTGATTACAATTGTAGGCAGGTGAAGATGGGCGTGGCAGGAAAACCAGAGACTGACTGAGGAGGAGTGAATGTAGCAGGAAACAGACACGAGGGACAAGAACTGAACTAAGATAAGGATAAACACAGGAACCAAATAATCAAAACAGAAAACACAATATAAACCCAAACCCTGACACACAGGGGATCTCAAAAAATAAAACCCAAAGTCATCCAAAAAGAATAAAACAAAACAGTAAACAATAATCACAGTGGATTTCAACAGTTAAAACAAAGGTTTTAGACGAAGATTTTACACGTGTAGTGCTCTGAGTATGTGTTGGGGATAAAACTCAGCTAATACCACACTAAATATTATTGGCTGTTGTAGACATTTTCATGTTTTTAAGCTTAGTTGGTTGTGGTTAGGTTCTTGGTTCTAAAGCTTTAATCTTTTTATTTATCATGTTATAATTTATTTTTTACCTTTAGCTTCAGTTTTCCAGTCCAATATTCTGCTTCTTGTTTTCTCTTTTCCTTTTTTTCCATGTTGTTTTTTTTTTCTTTTAATCTTTTTTCCCTCTTTGTTCTCTTTGTTTTACTACTGTCTCTCTTGTTCTTGCATTTATTCATCCTTCTTTATCCTATCCTATCCCTTTTTTACAAGTTTTCTTTCCTCACTTTCATTCTTTGGTGTTTTCTTTTTTTCTTATCTTGACTTTTTTTTACTAATCTTTTTTTTTTGTTGATGTTGTTGTTATTCTGTTGTTTTTCTGAGGACCTAAGAGGCGGAACAGAGAAAGAAAACTCACAGTACGAAGGACAAAGAGGCAGATTTTTATTCGCCTGCAGGTGCATCATTGAAGCCGGTTCGCTCTCTGGGACCTCAGAGTGGGACGCCGTGGTTTTTGCCGGTGCCTGGGGTGACCCTCCAGAGGTCACTGTGGCTGATAATCAAATGGCCTGAAAAATGGTGCAGGTATCTGGGGAGCAGCAGAGAGAAACGCAGACAGAGATGAAATATTATCAGCTGTGTTGATTGAGCTTATTTGGGCCTGGTGTTTCTGCTGCGTCAGCTGGTCCTGTCGGGACACAGGGTTGGTTGATGACTAGTAATAAACTGCACCTGCTAAATAAAGTCCCCTCTTGCCCACCACCACCTCCCCAACACAGGACAGAACTTCTTACTGAGCTAAACAGGACAGTTTGCAGATTTAGCATACTTTTAAAGGTCGCATTCTAATTTAGTGAGGTGGACTTTCTTCTTTAAGTCCTGTCAACGTCCATCATGTTTGTCTTTCTCTGCAGTCTTTTGCACCACAAGAACAGTTTTTACCATTTATAAAACATGCCAAGCATCATTTAAGTCTGCTATTTTGAACAGAGTTTGGATAACTCTATCACTGTTAGGTGGAGCGCTAATTGCTACTTAAAATGATCCAAAATTTCATGGCTCAAGTTAACATCAGTTAATTACTTCCACTACTATCAATGCTCAACACAAGTGTCTATAAATTAAACACAAAGAGAACTGAGCTCATGTCGACTCAGAACTAGAAACAAGATGCTGAAGATGGTGAATGCTGCCGAGTGGACTGCAACCACCGGTCAGGAAAAACACAGGGAGGAGGACTCTGTATGTACATTAATAAAGGTTGGTGTACAAACTGTGGACTGGTAAAAAGCTCCTGCTCTGAGACGATAGCGCTTATTGGTTGTACTATCTGCCACAGGAGTTTACTGCAGTGTTTGTCATCATTGTTTGCATTCTACCGGGGATTAATGCAAACGAAGCATCAAAGGAGCTGTATGACACCATTAGCTCACTGCAGATAAAGCACCCAGAGGTATTTTACGTGGTTGTAGGGGAATTTAATCACATAAAACTGACGGACATTCTGCCCAGTTTTTATCAGCATGTCACCTTTCCCACGTGGGGAGACAACACTCTAGAATCTAGACTGTGTGTACACTAACATTCACGGTGCGTACAGAGCTCTTCCTCGCCCCCATCTTGGCCTCTCCGATCACATCTCCATCCTGCTGACGCCAGTATATCGTCTGCTGATGAAACGGATTAGGCCAACAAAGACAAGAGTCACTGTGTGGCGCAGGGATGCAGCCTCTGTGCTCCAGGACTGTTTCCAGTGCACAGATTAGCAGATCTTCAGAGACATGGCTACATATGAGGGAGTGGTGGACCTGGAGGAATACACCTCCTCTGTTCTTGGCTTCATCTCCAAGTGTGTTGATGATGTCTCCACCACCAGGACAGTTACTTGTTATCAGAACCAGAAACCCTGGCTTAAAATAGCAGATTCAGTGCTTTAGTCATGCTTAGATCTGTTTAGTTTAGCTACTATTTTTGACTGTCTTAGCTCATGCTTAGATATGTCTGGGTTTACTTCGGCTGTATAGCGGGCCTGGGATACTTTTAGATAGTTCTGTACTGTTAGTTTTAGTTTTACTTTTAGCTTAGTTTAGTTCTGTACATTTAGTCATGCTTAGATCTGTTTAGTTTAGCTTAGCTTATTTAGACAATTAGTTATCATTGTATCTTGTACCTGTCTGTAATTTTGTTTCATTATCATGTTCTGTAACTGTCTGTAATTTTGTTCTGTGTTGTAAAGCACTTTGAGTTGCCTCGTGCTGAAAAGTGCTATATAAATAAATGTACCTACCTACCTACCTACCTGTAGTACGCTTTAAACCCAGAGTAAAACCCCTCCAAAATTTTATGTTCATCCAGGAAGGCCTTCAGGTGGCTGTAAACAATTCTTTCAAACAGTTTGGACAAAAAAGGTAACTTGGAAATTGGCCTAAAGTTTGACAAAACAGAAGGATCCAGGCTAGATTTCTTCAACAAGTGTTGTACCAGAGCATGTTTAAAGTTTCTTGGCACCACAATGGAGGTCAAACTACTATTAATAACATTAAGAATAAAGGGGCCAATGGTTGGGAAAACCTCCTTAAGAAGACCTGGAGGAACATCGAAGGGGGAGCCTCATGGTTTCATTGATAACCAGTTTTTATAGGAAGGAAGAGAAATACAGGCCCTGTTCTGAATAACCGTATCCAAGAAGAAATTAAGAACGTTATCACAGAGTTCTCTGGAGGCTCCCAGAGGGACAGGTTTGTGAGCATTAAGAGCAATGCCAATGTGTTTTACAAAACACAGGGGCTGTGAGAGCTCGCAGCTATGATATCAGAGAAATATTTTGTTCTAGTAATTCTCATAGCTCTTTGGTAACAATACCAGCTCTCTCTCAATACCTTTTTTCACTTTCGCTCATTTCTCCTGCACTGTCGTCTAATAGTCACTTGACCAAGGGTCTGATCTGAGTTTCGATTGCCTGGTTTTAATTGGTGCCACAGAATTCAGAACAGTATGGCAGAAAGAAATAAAATATAAGGAAAGTTCCTTAGTGCTGGAAGACAAAGAGGGCTGCAAGATTAAATGATTAAAAACAGCAGAGAAATGAGCAGTGAAACAAACAAACATTCAGATTGCTGGTGCTAGAAAGACCTCGGTGTTGAGCACTCTGTCCAAAGGTTCTTTCACTCCCAACTGATTACAGTTCTCCTGTAAGATATGGTTATTTATGATTAGGTAATCTGTTTTGTTGCCCTTTTTGAAGCACATCTGATTAAACCATTATATGAAATCTTATATCTGGTTTGCAACATTCCTGTAGCTGCTGTGAAAAACCTTCTGCCCTTTAAGGTTATTTGCAGTGAACAGAGTAAACTTTTTCTGGAATGACATTTCATCTCCCATTGGATGAGTCACGTTTACCTTCAGTGATGTGAGATTTTTTCGTCTCAGAATTTCTGTCAGAGGACGCCAGTCATTGAGGTTAAACAAAAAGTGGAGACATAAGATTTGTTTCACACAGTCTTGTCCTTTTTATTTTCGTTTTTCTCACTTATTAGGCCATGACAGCAGGCCTGGTGGAGTTGAGATGTCATTTTCTCCTGCAGAAAATGACCAAAAACCAAACCTTATGACACAAACAGGAAAACATCCTGATTCGAGTCACTTGCTTGTGTTCTTAAGATGAAGTTACAGCACACATTCAAAGCTGCACTTACAGGTTACCACAGTTAAAAGAAAAGTTTGAAACCAAACTGTACAATGTTGTAGCTGACATGCTAGAAACACAAACAACTGACTTTATATTTGCCTGTTCCATCCATCCATCATCGGCCGCTTGTTTTGGAGTCAGGTCTCGAGGGCAGCAGCTTAAGCAGGGAGGCTCAGACATCTCTCTCCACAGCCACCTCTTCCAGTTGAATGCCAAGGTGTTCCCAGGCCAGCTGAAAGATATAGACAGATATAAGATATAGACACTTCCCAAGGGAGGCGTTCAGGTGCAACCCTTAACAGATGCCCAAACCACATCAACTGGCTCTTCTTGAGTTAGAGGAATAGCAGCTCTACTCTGAGTCCCTCCCAGATAACTGAACTACTCAACCTATCTCTAGGGCAGAGGCCAGCTACCCTGCGGAGTTGTGGAGAAAACTCTTTCCCACCACCTATATTTGAGATCTCATTCTTTCGGTCACTACCCAGAGTTCATGACTGTAGGTTGAACATAGACCGACCAGTAAACAAAGAGTTTTCCTTGCAGCTCAACCTTCCTCTTCACCACAACGAACTGGTACAGAGTTTGCAATACTTTGGAAGCTGCACTGATCTGTTTGTCGAGCTCCTGCTCCATTCTTCCCTCACTCCTGAACAAGACATTGAGATACTTAAACTCCTCCACTTGAAGTAGCACCTCACCTGAGGCACTTTATCTTGATACCTGACTTTTTTTTCTGATACCTGATGCCTTTTTTTCTTGATACCTGCCTTTTTATGACATCTTATAACTTAGTTAAAGCCATTTTTGTATTGGCTAAAGGTGATTAGCTGTGGTAGCCATCTTGAATAACTCTGACTTCAGTAGATCTGCTTCTATAGTCACATCAATTATTGTTCAAAATGAGTTGATAAATATTAATGTTTTGTCTGAGATTTATTTAAAAACTTATTATTTTTTGTCGTTTTTTGATTATTTTAGTTTTTCAGACTGACTTTATTTGGTTTTGCTTTAGTACATATTCTGTTTTCAACTGTTTGGAACATTTAAGAAACCATCAATTGTTTTTGTCCAGGTAAACTGAAACAGATCAGATGTGAACCACTAAGCTGCTGAAAATGTCAGAAGGCTTGTTGGTTTTTCTTCTCCACAAAGGGAAATAATGTAATGATTAAAAATTCACTGTGTGGAATGATTTTTGCCCTGAGGCTGCAGCTCTCTAACCCCTGACACATCTGCTGTTCTTCACATATCTGATAGATTATTAAAACCATCATGGCCTGACCCCCGACACCCTCGATCTCAGAGCTGCTTAATGCAAAACACTTTGTGCCTGTGGATATATTAGTCCATAAACATGCTACACTGTAAAACAAAAAGCACTTGCAGCAAGGACAGAGTCTAAAGCTTTTGCTTTACCTACAAGGAACTGAAGTGAACAAACAATAAAAGAAAAACAGGATCAAAATCAGCTCTCCAGTCAATCACTGGGACATAGTGACAAACAAGACAAACACCCATTCCCCCTCTCACTCACACCCAGGGATTCTCCAATTAAGCCAACTTGTATGCTTTTTGTCTGTGGGAAGAAACCCAAGTACCCAGAGAAATCCCAGGCGTGCTTGGGGAGAACATGTATACTCCACCCAAAAAGGCTGGAAAAAGAACCTGCAACTTTCTGGATAAGAGGCAACAGCTCTAACCGCTGCTCTGCCGTGCAGTCCATTTATTCATTCCACCCTGGACAAAAGTTGTTCAATTAAAGTAATAAAAATCAAAAAATAAACTGTCATTTCTGCCCAGAAAAGAAAAAAAGGTTTTGCAGACTCAGTTTTGAGTTTGTTTTTTTTACCAATAGAAAATAGTTTTTAAAAACTGGTTTGCATTTTTAATATGGTTGAAATGTTTGATCAAATGACAAAAACATAAAATATTTTATTTCAGATTTAAGCCAAAAAAATTTAAATAATTGTATTTTTTTTACAAGACCCTACACTTAACAAACTAATATAGTCTAAAAATAGTAAGTGAATAACTTTTACTATGTATTTTTTTTACATTATCTAATGCTAAGTGCTAAAGTTAGCATACACACAAGCTAATCAAGCTAACTTTCCCTCTTAAAATATTTAAAGGGGAAATGAAAAGTGTGCTAAAGCTAACATAAATAACAAGAACGTCATACAAGGTGCTTTGGTTGTTTTCAGGGTCTTGCATTTTAAAAAATTCACACTAACTTTAAATTATTAATAAAGATAAAAAATAATTACTAGAGTTACTTCAGCATTTTCTGTGATCACTCTGAAGTGTGACTCATTGAGAGCCAAACAGGAATGCCAACAAGGCAGGAAATGGCAAATAGTGTGTGAGATAGTGTGGGGGGAAGTGACCCAAAACTCCAACAGCTGAGTCGTTCTTCAGCGTCTGAAGGACCAGAAGGTTTGATGGATGTAGTTTGTTTAGTTACTGGTGGAAATTACAACCCAGAGTCTGGAGACTGACTGCAGTTAACGTTCTGAAGAGGAGAACCTGAGATACAAACCTTCAATAGAAGAACCATCACCTGTCTGATCGGCATCAGCCACCTCCCGCTGTCCGACCGGCACCGGCCACCTACCGCTGTCCGACCGGCACCGGCCACCTCCCGCTGTCCAGATGGGATACTCCTTGAAGACTGGGACATCATTGTAAAGCCTGGGGGCTTCCTCTTGTGAAATTTGGGGCTGAAAACCTGACAGAAACAGTCCAGACCAATAAAACATGTTTTAAAAGCACTACTCTTGTTAACAAAACTTGCTTTTTGTTTTTCTGCTTCTATTTTCCCAGATAAATACAGAGACAATAACCTCCTCGGTGTCCTACAGCGGTCTGCCACAGCTGGCCCCGCCTCCTTCTACATCACCAACAAAAGAGGTAACTCCGCCCACATAATCAGCCTACAAAAACTAAAAACAAGTCATTAAGGATTCAAACCAGAGAAATGGACCACTGGAGTGTTTTGTGATGGTGTTTAATTAAAAGAAAAACACGAAAACTCGTTATTTTGATATTTTATTTCATTTTCCCTTTACTTGATGTTGGTTTTTAACCTCCTGTTTTGTTTTTTTCTTTTGTTTGTTTTTTGTGAGTCTGTTCAAAAGCAGATTTTTTTATGGAAAACTTTGAGAAAGTGGCTTCTGTCAACAAATGAGCAAACTGGTGTTCTGTTTTGTCAGACTGTGAGAGTAGCTAAAGCCTTCAGTAACACACTTTATTCCACCTCCATATTTCCGATTCTCCTTCTGTCAATATTGTCCCACATTTTCAAAGAGCATGAGAACAGAAGAGTGTACACGTGTTGAGTGAAACACAAAGATTTAAAGCTATTCCTCCTCCTACAGAGAGCTTTTTGTACAAAGAAATAAAAGAATGAGCTGAGGATGTCACACCAAAATAATCTAATCCCTTAAGCATGAGAGCAACATTGTGGTGAGCTGAAGAAAAAAAATAAATCAGCTGAGAAAATGTATTTTTTCTGCTGAACAACAACAACTGCCAGCTCCAGCTCGCCTGAGGCAACAACAATCAGTGAGACGAGGGGTGGGGGGCGGTCTCTAAATGAAAGACAGACGAGTGTAAGAGGAAGAGAGTGGGAATGAAAAAACGACAGCGACAAATAGGAGGAGAGAGATAAGAGGGAAAAAAATTAACAGCAGAGTGATGTAAAGTGAAGTCTGGAGGCCGACACCTGTCAGGGCCATTTAAAGCCTTTCACTAAACCTTATCAGGACGAGTCAGGAAATGAGACATCCAGCCATTCTTCACTCCGTCCCTGTCCAAACGCCATGACCAGGATGGTGTCAAGGCGACAGAGACAGCCGCCATGAATAAAACGTGTGCTGCAGCGGCTGCGTGAAAATGTTCAGGTGTGGCCGTCACTCAGGTGACAAACAGAGAGCTTTGGATGAACTCATTTTTTAATCTAAAAGATTTATCTGTGTCATCAGTTTCATTACACATCTCCTTATGGGTTTATCTACCTTTAGTAACTGGAAATAAAACACAGGGAAACTTTCATTGATGAATTTATAAATATTTTATTTTAATCTCATTCCATTAACTTAATTTGATTTTAGGATCTCACTGATTATTATTGCTGTTGAAAATGAAAATTCTGGAGGAGCTGTTGATGATCAAATGACCATCAGCTGTGAGTTCAGGTTATCGTGATGATATCAGTACAATAAATCTGACAGCTTCTTGTTTCGTATCTGGAGTCCACACCGACTGTTTGAGTCTAAGGTAGGAGTAACTCTCAGTCTGCCTTAAATTTATCTCTGAAATTTTCTACATTTTTTAAACATCTCAACACAGATTTTAATTTAAAACAAAGTCAGAAAACAAACATTTCAGCTCCTCCTACATTAATTTAAAACTAAATCTTAGAATAAATGTGAAAACATTACAGAACCAAAATTAAAATTAAAATAAATACAAATAAAAATTAAAATAAACACAATTAACAATACACAATCATAAAAACAAGTTTAGCATAAAAGCATGTATGTAAAATTTGATTTGTATTTGTATTTATTTTAATCAATCTCTTGTTTTGCAAAAGCTCCAAAAGAAAAAAAACAACAACTTTCAATTCAGAATCATTTAAATCCAGGTTATTCTATGATTCATACATCAAATCTGAATATAATTACAGTTTAAAACATTTATATTTAGACCAGTAAATTCTATCTTAGCTCAGTTTTTGTAACAAACCTGCAGCCTAATTTTACATTTCAGATCTAACTGATAAATAATTATTTTTCTAAAACAAAATAAGATTATTTAACTTTACATTTTTATGGGTTTCATGTTAGTATGATCTTGAGTTTTGGTTCAGATTTTGTTTCTTGTTTTATTTTGTAAAAATCACTCCATGTGTTTTGTTTTCACTTTACTTCCTGTGTCCCGACACTCCTGCTGTCCAGGTGTGATTGTTACAGATGCATTTATTCAGTCTTTATTTATCGTGACTTCCTGTTTGTTTGTTTGTTTGTTTATTTATTTAAGTTTAAAATCTGCCTGCCTTTGGTTCCTTAACCACAATGCTCTCCATCTTACAACAACACAATGCTTAAAGAAACAGAAAAGTTTTCTTATTTTCAGGAGCTTACCATGTTTCTGAAACACTGCAGATTTGTCCAAATGGCAACATAAAACAAAACAGGTTGAAGTAGATCCTGAAATATCTTTAATGTGACAAAAAGATGAAAACATGACAGTTTACACAAAAATATTTTGTTTTAAAGCTGACTGGATTTCTACTTCAGATTCACTTCAAGGAGGATTTTCTGATCATATCTGACTCTGAGAAATTCATCAAAATCAGAGTGTGAGGCGAGCGCACGCAGTCGGTGGTCTCAGCACCCGTCACACACAGGCTGTGACACTTTCTGACATTTTAAACAAAAGTTATTCAGTTATCAGCTTCACATCTTTCTGATGCAACCTGCAGAAACTCACCTTCAAAGCACATTAGGTGTATTCTTCTGTCTCGATTTTCTCTCTGCTGCTTCAAAGATGGAAAATTCACGTCCATCTTGGAAACATCTTGGTAAAACAACACATTCTCACACACACACACACCTATTTAAAAGAAACATTTGAACCAGAACTACAACCACTTTATCCTTCAATTTTAGTCCAAAAATATATTTTCAGTGTTTTATTGCTTTTGATAAATTTATTTTGCAAACATTAAAATCTGAAAGTGATTTAAAATTCCTGTTAGTCCATTTTATTTAAACCATTCTTTTGTGTGAAATGACCAATTTGACATTTCTGCAGAAATTTGAAGGGTTTTAAAGCAGTTCTGCCTGAAATTCACACATTTGCCTTTCCTCTATAAAGCTATTATTCAGAACTTCCTTTTGTAATAGTCCAAGGTAAGATGGACCCAGACTCTTATTTTGAAAATTATTATTTTTTTAAAACTAAAGATTAAAACTTCTTCCTGTTTGCCCTTCACATTTATTTTAACATGGGCTTTCATTCCATTCTCCTTAGATTTTAAGTACTAAAAGGGACAAATGTGCTGAAATTCTACAAGATTTATGACAGAGAGGAAGGACTCTCTGATCTGAACCTGACTGGTGTTCTGTTATTGGACTTCTGTGATAGTCAGTTTTTCCATAACAAACACCATGTTCAAACATAAGGGTATCCATAAGCCCATAAGACAGCAGGACAGCCTAGGCCGCAGATCAATAATAGACTCTATAGTTGTGTCGTCTGATCTGTGTCTGTATGTTTTAGACACCCAGGTGAAGAGAGGAGCAGAGCTGTCAACTGATCACCACTTGTGGTGAGTTGGATCAGATGTCAGGGGAAGATGCTGGACAGACCTGGTAGACCCAAACAAGGAGTGAGGGTTTGCTAGGAACACATGACATAAAAACCTGTCAGAAAGATCTTTCATCTCCAGCAGAGCTTCAAATGCATCTCAGTTAAGATGTAGGACATTAAGTCAGAGTGGGCCATGTGCTGTGCCTCTATTTTTGAGGCACTTGTCTTGAGCTGTGACCATAAGGTTCTTTATGCCTCTCATGGAGGTCTTCCTCGAACCTAGTGGTGGACACCTCAGACAAGGGAGACTGTCAAGTTGAAGATGTTGTTCAATGGGGCCTTCTTAACTGGTAGAACACCAGAAGCAGCTAAGGAGTAATGGCAGGCCAAGTGAGCTGAAGACGTGGCTGTTGCTGAGGCCATCAAGGGTAGTGCCATTGGATTGATAGTATGGGATGGTGGTCACACTTTTTAAGAAGGGGGGACTGGAGGGTGGAGTTGCCTCCTTGGTAGAGTCTATTGATGGGTGCTGGAAAATAGAGTCCGGTCGATAATCAAACTTGAGATTCTGGAGAAACAGTGCGAGTTCCATCCTGGCCATGGAACACTGGACCAGCACTTTACCCTCGCAAGGGCATGGGAGTTTGCCCAACCAGTCTACATATGTTTTGTGAACTTGGAGAAGGCATATAACTGTGTTACCCATAGTAAATGATTGGGCAGATGCCCAGATGGTTCTAGAGGCCATTTGATCCTTATACATATAGTGCAAGAATCTTGTCCTCATTGCTGGCATTAAGTTGGACCTTTTCAGGGTGAGAGTTGGACTTCATTGTCACTGATTCTGTTCATAATTATTATGCACACAATTACTCAGAGGGGAGGGGGGGGGGGGCGTTTGGTTTGGTGGCGTCAGGATTCAATCTCTGCTATTTGCAGATGATGTGGTTCTGCTGGCATCATCGTGCCATGCTCTTCAGCTCCCACTGGAGTGGTATGAAGTGGCTGGGATGAGGATTAGCACTTCCAAATCCGACGCTATGGTCCTCAGTTGAAAAGGCAGGACTGCTCTCTCCAAGTTGGAAATGAGGTGCTACCTCAAGTGGAGGAGTCTAAGTATCTTGGGGTGTTGTTCACAATTAAGTGAAGAATTGAGCATGAGATGATCAGATGGAACAAGAGGCAGACTATGATGGATGGAATGATGTATAACAAATTTCTAACTGGAAAAAAAGCAATGGAGCATTAGATTTAATATTAGAAGAAAAATAATTTATTTTTCCTGCAGAGTGGAGTTTCTAAAGTTCAGTCAGGCTGCAGCTGAATTTGAAAAAAGTTTATCAGGAGACCTTTACAGACCTGATTTCTGTGGAGAACCAGAATATATTTTCATAACATTCCTATTTTTTCTGCACAAACAGAAGCTGCAACAAGTTCTTCAAAGATTTTTATTCAATTTATGCAAACTGAAGTTTTTACTAAGCTGAAGGGTTCAGAATAGGGTCGGGATTGAGCCATGGAGTTGAAAATACTGGAAACATCTTGAATCTGTAAATATTTACTGATTTTTGTACATTTTTCATTTGTTTTGTTTATTTTACACATAATCATGTGGCTCAACAAAAGCTCATATTTCCATCATGATTATCTTGCAATATTATCACCTGCTGCTAACCAAACATACCAAACACGAACATGTCTTTATCTCAGCCAGTTTTACAAATATCAAGTTAAAACTTGATGTAGTAATAGCTGAGAGTCATCCTCGACACAGACTCTGAGGGCTAACTGATCTCCAATAATGTTATTTTCACGATTTGACCGAAAGAGCTGATATTCATCAGAAGATAATCTCAGTTTAAAACTTATTATATACATTCTTTAATAAATTTTTAACTTTTAATTACATAGTTTTTAATATTTTACTAACACAATTAACACCTTTTTTACCCTGTATATATTAGGATCATAAGTTTTTTGTTTTTGTTTTGAACAGCAGCATAGATAGTTTTAGTTTTCTCGCAGGTTGCTTGATTTCAGGTTGTAGATCGTGGAAACTGGTGACATCTTGTGGCTTCACCTGCAACCAATAAATAACTGTCTGCATTTTTTTCTTTCTAAGAATGTCAGAAACTTCAGGAACAAAATAAAGTTCATTATTTTGCAGTAATGTTGCAGAGCAACAGGAGGAGGAAATAAACTGTTCATCATAAAGTAATAAAGATGATGATTCTTTTAAACTCTGTATCAGTAAACATAGAATTGTGAATATTAAACTTGATGTCCACAGATCACCTAAAATGTTCCAACCTCGAGGTGAGAAATAAGATATTCATTAAAAATTTTCTCACAGCATTTCCTTTCTTAAAAAATAATAAAAATAATAAAATTACAGACTAGATTTTAAAGCTTTAATTTAGCTTTCAGCATTACCTCAGTTTAAATGAACAATAATCCTGATTCATAATCAAACTCCATCATTTTTGACAGTTTATTGTCAACACATGATACAACAGCTGCTGGGAAAGCCAAATTGTGTGCACAAATCATTTTAGGTTTAATTAAAAAAATTCAAACTTTAATAGATGTTTCTTATAAAAGGCTTTTATCACTTTAGTCTGATTCTTTTTTTGCTTTTGCTTTGATGTGAAGAAACGATTAAAATATCTTAAAGTCATCTCCCAGCAGAACAAATTCAAACTAAAATGTACTTTTATGCATTTCACAATTAAAACAAAAAAAAATCTAAAAGTCAAAGTAAAACCAAATAAAATATGGAAATACAACAAAAGGATGTGGTGACTTATTTGTCACAATATTTATTTGTTTATTGGTCTCATGTAATGTAAATGTGGCAGTGCTTAGAGCTGCCGTCTGTTATCTCCTGTCCTCTCTGGGTGGAGTTTACATGTCCTTCTCGAGCATGAGTCTGCTTTTAGTCCGGGTACTCCGGATTCTTCCCACAGACCAAAAACCTGCATGTTGGATTAACTGGTGACTTTAAACTGTCCCTAGGTGTGAGTGAGGATGAATGTGTTTTTGTCTTGTTTGTCTCTGTGTGTCCCTGGGATGGACTGGAGACCTGTCCAGTTGTCACACAGTGACTCCTGGAGACAAATACCAGCTCCCTGCAACCCAGAAAGGAGAAGCAGGTAAAGGTGGATGGTAAATCAAACAAAGACTTTTATTAATTTTGTTCAACATTTTACATTTGAGTTCAACAGTTTTTATTTTGTTTAAACTTTTATATCTCAAAGTGTATTTTTAATAAAATGTTTCATGCTTTGCAAAAGTAAAGGACAATAATGATGGTTGTTTTCCTGCTTTATATAAAATGGTTTGCAGAAAACTGAGTATGTGTGATCATATAAAGGCCTATGTTTGTGTTTGTCTGTTTGTTAGCAAATTATCTTTTACATCAGTGAACAGACTTTATTGAAATAATTATTGTATGAACATCCACAACTGAACTTTTGGAGTCAAACCAATTTGATATGATGGCCACAGCTAATCAATCTTAGCAAACTCAGCATCAGCATGAACTCACTCAGTATTACATTTTTTGAATTGAAAGTTGGTGTGGTAGTAGCAGTCATTCACCACACAAACCCTGAGCCCTGACAGATCAGACAATATCACTTGGTATTGGTCATAAGCTAAGGGCATGAAAACGGAGCTCTTCTTCCAGCTGCTTCCTTCTGAGACTGATCCCAGTCCTGATGCAGCCCTGTGGACTTATTTTTCTAACAAATATTCTGTCCAGGTTTGATCTGTGTCACAACAGAGTCACCTAGAAAAATTCAGACAGGTATAAACCAGTATCGCCCTTCTTTTTCCTTTCAAATATCTGGAGTTTTAAATGGTTCCCTGACCATGATGTTCCCCTCCTAAAGAATTAGGGACACTGTCCACCCACTGTTTCCAAGCAATGTTTGTTCTTTATTCCAGGCCCACAGGTGGAAACTGTGAGCATGAAAAATGAGCTGTGAGGGCGATGCACTCCATTGTCTGAAGTTTTTTTTTTTTTTTTTTTGTAGAAAAAGATGCTGAATTAGTTAAAGCAGGAAACAAGACAAACGCCCTCGCCCTGCAGGATGCCAAAACATTCCTCCGCTGAGCCCTCGCTCTTCGTCGAGAGTCTCAATCAGTTCTGGCACAGACACGTTGCACATATTGGAGTAGGCTGATTGGCTTTCACGTCTTGGCGGTTGAAAAGGAAGAAAAAAAGGAACGGATAGTGATTAAATTCACTGGCAGCTTGTGTAACACAACACTCGCACACATTTGTCTGTATTTTTATTGTTGGACCTTAATCCTGTTAATGAAAAATGTGCTGTTTTTCACAGCCACTGGCTTGGAGACCGCCAACCTGCTCCTGTGGGAAGGAAGGTGGGATGAGTGTTTGTCTGCCAAAATAAAAGACACATTATCAGGAAAAGAATGTTGCAATCAGCTGAAATTATGTTCTGGACCCAAAGAGGAGAGAACGGTGCTCTTCTGCTGCTGCAGTCGACTGATGAATCTGCTGTTCCTGAACAGGTGAAGCTTTGAGATGTTTTCTCCTGCAGATATCCAACATACAGCATTCAAACGCTCTCAAATCGACCCACACATCTGATGCAGTGGCTTACTGAGCAGCTGCATAAAATAAACCCTTCCAGAACCAAACTAACATTTATTTCTCTTTTCATTCCAAAAAAACAAAAAACAAATACAAAACAAAATATATCATAAACTTACACTTCTGTGCATTGTAATCTTTGGCTAGATTCCAAGCTTTTTATGTAGAAAATTTATAAATAATTTGTTTTGATATAAACTGAAACGTTGAGTTTGTTGTCTTATGTTTGACCACCCTTTAAAAAATTGTTACAAGCCAAAAGCGTCAAAAATGGTGACACTGTTCACTTTCTTCTGCAGCAAGCTCAATTATTTTCTCCAAATACACTCAGGAGGTGCCAATCTACACCCAGAGCATTTAAGGGTCTCTATAGTTTTAATTTAAGGGGATTTATAACATTTAATTCCACTTGAATTAACTTATGAATAACTACATTGTGAATGTAAAAATGTGACCCATTAGTTTTATTGCCTAAAACCAACCAGTAAGGTACAGGAGTGTTTTAGTAACTTGAAACAGAAATGACACAACAGCTGTCAGATACTGTTGATATTTTACTAAAATACCTTGAAATCAAAACCTAATTCTCAAGTTGCCTTAAAAGGTCAGATGAGGGGATCTAGGGAACAAAAGTGATGTTAAAACTAATGCAAAGAGCCAAAGGACAGTTTAGTGCCTGCCGTACCTTCTGCTGCCTGGAAGCACAAGTTTTATTGGAAACAGAGAAAAAAAAATTGTCAAAAGGGAATTAAAATGTCACAATATAATTATCTCCATCTACTTTTACTGATTCACAACATCCACATCAGTTTCAAAAACATCAATGAAAACTCAAACATTTTCAAGTGGGGTTCTAAAGAGCCATTATGAATAGTTAATATCTTACCTGTTATTTTCGACCAGCCTCCAATTGGAGAAATAGTTTTCTCCTGAAAGGATTAACAAGCTAACGGTTAATTCAAGAATTTTCCCTATCTTAAAACGGCTCCAATTTCCAGAATTTCTTCGCAGTTGTTTAAAGTGTTGGTATAAAATCATCTTTTCCTCTTCATGTTTAATCAAACACTGACGACTGGAATCATAGTAATATAGACAGCTGAACATTTTAACATTCACTTAATCTGCTTATAATGCTATGTCTGAGTTTCTTTTAATGTTTTATTTTTTTCAAAGTACTTTTGAAACAAATCATATCCACAATCTATATGCAGATCCTCTTCTGACCACTAGAGGTCAGAGGAAGATCTGATCTCTAGTGGTCAGAGATGATCTGAATGTCCTTTAAACTGGGCGGCTGGGCCCAGACCGTAGGAAGGTTGTCCTCCAATTCAAGGGTTGGAGTTGATTCCCAGCTTTTGCAGCGTGCCAAAGTGTCCTTGGGCAAGACACTGAACCATCCCCCGATAAGCCTCTTATTGAGATATAAAAGTGCTCCATATAGAATGTAAACTATATAACAGAAAACCCTGTGTGAGTGTAAGTGTGAATAGGTGAAGGACAAATTCTGTAAAGCAGAACCTGGAAAGGTTATAAAGGTGCTCTTTAGGTGTGGACCATTTACCCAGAGGTGAAAAGAAGCAAATTACAGTTATAGTTTCACTGTAACCACAAGAGTGAACTGTGATCAAAATCCAGAGCAGGGCAAGATAGTACGATCAGCATCGTGATCTGGATCACCACCAAAATTTAATTTAAATTTATTTGTTTTTTTGTGACAATCCCAACGTTTCCTCAACATTTCATCAAAATCTGTTCATTAGTTTTAAAGTAATCTTGCTAACAATCAAACAAACACACATGACCTCTGGGGTGGAGGTAATTCTGAGGTTTTTATTTAATTTAAGAACTCATTTTGAGGGGAAAAAAGTTCCTCTTATCTTCTGTGCACTGCAGTAATGACTTACTTTTAACTTTTACTTGAATAGAATTTTGTACAAGTAACTTTACTTGTACTTGAGTAAAATGTCAACAGAGTAACTGTATTTTTACTTGAGTATGTTATTTTAGTATTCTTTCCACTTCTGCATTTACCACTTTCACAGAGTGAACCAACAACCAATCGGATCATGTCTGGGAGGAAGAAAGCTGACAGAGTAAATAACAATATTTTACATATAAAGCCTTGTGAGATTCTTCAGTGATGAGCTTCAAAACAATCACAACAACATGATCTGATTCACTGTCCAGTCTCAGGTGAAATATTCATCCCTGGATTTCCTCTGACAGGCTGATCTGTCACATACAGAGTGGAATAATTACCAAATAAATCCCAGCAGTATTTTTTTTAGTGGACTTTTACACTAAAATCTGCAGATATAGTATTTTTAATTTAATAATCAGGACCAAATTCTACAGATTCTGCACGAATAATGTGGCAGCCATGATGGAGTATTAGAACCAGATTCAGTGACTCAGGAAGTGCTGAGGTTTGAAAACAGGAAAAATGTTGATATTTGAGTGAAAATATTTAATGTGTTTTGTCAGAGCAGAGACAAATATCCATCACTGAAGTTTCTTCTAAATCTGATCAGCAGCCTCCAAGAAACGATGTGTGACAGACGGAGGGATAGGGAGATGGACGAGTGCCGACCCTCAGTCCCTCGGTGGGGGGCAACAGTAGTACCAATGGCTAATTAATCAAATTATATGACAGATGGTGTGGAGGAACTGTTCCCCCCACAGGACGCTTTTAGACGAGCCGCCGGCCTCGCCGTGAAGCTGAGCGTCAGCACTTGACTGAAGTCATTTTATTCTATCCAATGAGAGGCGAGCATCAGTGGAGGACTGGAGCAGAGAAGGACCAGAAGGATGATGAGAAATATTGTTCTTCTTCTGTGGATGTGATCTAAGCACAGCTCAGGGATATTGTTTCTGCAGAGCGGAATTAGATTGGGTCTCCCCCTTATCTTCCATGAGAAGGCCTCAGGAAAAGCAGCTTTGGATCGATCTAACGGACAAAAATGGGATGATGGGAATATAAACAGATTATGGACCTTCGAAATGGCTTCATTTCCAGGCAGGGGGACACGTAGCCAACCCCCTCTTCTCCTCCTTATACAGTAGAGACTAAAACCACCTTTTTAAACAACACAACACATGAAATAGTTGCTATCAAAGATCTTTCATCCTTTCTGCACAGATAATGTTGACCAACTGGTTTGTGCTGCATTTTTTGTCTTTGCAAAAAGTAAAACTATCTGAAAAACTTTGCATCAAACAAAACATTTTCTTTTTTTTTAATCACTGAAACACTTTTAATGAAACCATCAGAAGAATGGTTTGTCTTTGAAGGTCAATCAGGTTTGATGACAGAAGTGCAGAAATGGCTGAAATGTCCCACTGAAAGGTGTGCGTGTGTGTGTTTGTCTGTCTCTGTTAGTAAAATATCTCAGGAACCACTGGAAGATTTTAATGAAACTCTAAGAATGCATGAATGTCTAGAAATGATAAAGTTTGGAGACAAAATGGTCACCACAGCTTATCAACCTTAGCCAGTACAAACATGGCTACAATTCAGCTGTTTTTACTGATATTGAGCTAAAGTTTGGTTTGGTAGTAGCTGAGAGTCATCCTTAACACAAACTGTGAGCAGTCCCCTGAATGCTACTTTCATGGTTTCTTTGGTTTGATACATGTGGCTTGATGGTTTAGTGTTCCTGCATGTAGCATATCTGTCAGGTAAAATTAAGTTCTTCATCAGTTGTGATGAATTCAGTTTTTAGTCTGATTAGTTTTCACAAAAGCAACACTGAAAAAATACTTCATGCTTCTAAACTGATTTTTGATTTTTACACCAAGCAGAAAAACATCTCTGATACGTGTGTGAATTATTCAACCAAACACAGAATCTTAACTTTATCCTTTTATTTCTTGTTTTCTTGGTTATGACTTTTATTCTTTGTGAGGGAAAAAGCAGTGTGGGGGTTAAAGCTGCGCACGGAGCAGAAAGAAAAGGTTTCCAGTTTTATATTCTAGTTGGATGGTGTCGTCAGAGATGGCAAAACCGATCCAATAAGGCAGTTTGTTACTTTAATCTTATGAGGGGTCAGGGAGCGAGTTGAGAGCACATAAAAAAGTAAATCTGTCCTCATTTGTTTGTTGTGTCAAGAGCATGAAATGCTTGGATATTCTTCATCAGGACAAGAAGAGAATCATCATGCAGTAAACAGAGATACATTAAGACTGAAACCCAGCTAATAATGACTGGATGATAGGTGATTTATTACTTTCCCTGCAGGAGGCCTCTGTCCCTGATAATGAAGCAGAAACCCTTCCAAACACAACAAGGTAGTTGAATGTGGGTGACAGAACTAAACTCCTAAATGATACACATCCACTCTGAAGCAAACAAAAAAAAATATGGTCAAGTAGTTTCTCCCACCTGCAAAAATATTAGGTCTGTGCTCTAACAAGCTACCTGGGTTCAGATATATTGTCCCATCCATCAGTGAGTTGTTAGTCATCCGGCTGGCC
>NC_051438.1:31139821-31152825 GCF_001649575.2 Kryptolebias marmoratus | reverse complement strand
ACCACAGAGCTGCAATGAAAGAAGAATATGAGAAAATGGGAACAGGAGTACCAATGAAAGAAATTCAAGCACATGTTTTTTTTTCTACAAAGCCCAATAATGATATGAAACTTAATTTTATAGTAATCTCAATTATGACAAAGCCAGACTCCTATTTTGAAGTAACCAGTGGCTCAGGATCTGCTGATTCTCTGGTTACCATGAAGATTCCCACCTTTTCTGGGGAGCAGAGGGGGTGAGGCGCCACTTTTCATCAGACAGGCAGAAACTGGAAATTAATCCTCAAACAAACTATGATTGTGTGAAAACAAGTTTTATCTGAAAAAATATTGGATTTCAAAAACCTCTGATGGTCAAATTTGTAAATTTTCTCTATGGTGTTTTAGGTAGGAAATATTACTAATTTTTAATTACATTTTTCATTTGCCAGTTCTGTTTTCTGGGGGGTGATAGAAAACATTAAGTCCATAGGTGACAAACTGGGTAAAAGAAAAAAAACAAACTAACAAAGATCTCTAAATGCTAGTTCAGTCATGTAAAGTCCAGCTTTCTGTGACCTGTTTAAAGTACTCACTTTATTGGTGACATTCTGGAAGTTCTGAGGAAAGTTCAGGTACTTCATCAAAACTGGATGTTGTTTTTTTAATGCTCAAAATGAAAGAAAAACATCAAATGCAGCAACTGTGAGCAGAAAATCCAGCCAACTGGATCATGTTTTCTCCTAAAGTGATGTGTTGTTTCAGAGCAGCATGAGCATGTATCAAATGCAGCCTGTGATTTAAACTGAAAGCAGCTATTAATCAGTCAGTATTCGACTCTGATCAAGACAATGATTGTTCACTCCTGGTTAAAAAAAAAGCAAAAGCAGAATATGTCAGAAAAATGGTCAGCAGAGAGGAAATTTCCTGATGGATCTATTCCTTGTTCTCTGTCTCACTGTGACTCTGTCAGATTATTAAAGCTGTGTTTAAGGTGGAACCATTTTCACTTCAAGTGGTTCTTCTCTTCTGCCCAGACTGCTGTTCTGATTCTGCAACCTTGGGAAAATAGTAAGGGAATGTGCACTAAAGTTATAAACAGACAGGACGATGCTGCTGTATCTTCAATGGAGGAAATAGAGTTCAGGGTTTATATATAAAGTCATGTTTGTTTTCAGTGGTGTTGATTTGTTTGATTGTTAGCAAGATTACTTAAAAAATAATTAACAAATTTTGATTAAAATTTCAGGAAATGTTGGGGTTGTCACAAGAAACACGTAAGTGGGATTCGAATCACAATCACAATCCTACAGTTTTTAATGATTCCATGGCCTTCTCTGAGTGTTTCTAGTTTTTTATGATACACCATTTTTAGAGCAAACTAAAATAGTAAAATCAATAGCATGTTTAGTCATTTTTATAATCAGGCTAGTTTTTTTCCAACTTGTTATTAGTTTATAGAATATCTGAATCTTTTTTTACTTGAACATAAATTGAAATGACGTTCTCAGGTCTTTTCAAGAACCCATCTGAAGTGAGCAGTTCTGGTTGTATTAAGGTTTTTGTAAAAAAAAGAAAAAAAAAGTATGCCCTCTAAAACGGCCAATTTTTCTATGAACCTTCTTCCTCACAGAAGAGTATTTTGTCAGAAAACAAAAATTGTGGTCTTTGAAGGCTCAGAGTGAGTCACACTCCTGCTCTCTCTACCTGCCAGCATCATGTTGCTCTCCACATTCTGCAGCCAAAGAAAAGAAAATCACAACCTGAACGAAGAGATGTAGCAGCACGCAGCCACACCGTCCGCCCCCACTGCCATCTCGCTGAGGATTCTGGGAGGTTCCAACAAGCAGCCAGCTGACTCTTCACACACACAGAAAACAAAATAAAACACTTGAGTGTAAGAGGAGTCAAAGGCACCAAACTGTGGCAGAGTTTGGCTGTAGGAATTGGAGGTGAGTCACTGCAGACGAAATGAGCTCCAACACCACCTCTGAGAAAAAAGGAGATCCAGCAGATGCAAAAAAGCCACAAAATTCCAAATAAAAACATCTCCTAACTTACAGTTATTTAAAGTCGTGTTTTTACAGGTAAATAAAACTCATGTTTGCTCCAAATCTAATGTTGAACTCAACAATTCAACATATTGTCCCTTTACTTGACCCTAAACATCTGCAAACTTCACTAAAACAGAATTCCACATTTGATGACAAACTTAACACTGTAAGATTGACCATAATGTCAAATTAAATACATAAA
The DNA here is from genome assembly GCF_001649575.2 of Kryptolebias marmoratus. Classification (NCBI taxonomy): domain Eukaryota; kingdom Metazoa; phylum Chordata; class Actinopteri; order Cyprinodontiformes; family Rivulidae; genus Kryptolebias; species Kryptolebias marmoratus. The sequence goes on along the minus strand of NC_051438.1, from coordinate 31,150,591 downwards.
ACCAGAGATTAGATGTGTAAACAAATACAACTACCAGAATGTTTATCTTTAAGCAACAAAAAATGTTTGCTGCATTTTGTGCATGTACCCGCATGGCCTTAGTGTGACCTCAAAGGATATGCAATAAAGAAATATGCAGCCAGAAAATTGTTAAATGTAATTTAAATGGCTTTGTGTTGTTTCAAAACATTATGTGGTGTTTCTAGCTGCGCTTTCTTTCCTTCACTAGTTTTATGCATTGATGGAAAAAGATGCAGGATTCAAGATGACATGTTTATGTTTACTTCTTTAGCAACAAAAGTAAAGCTAAAATATCCTGTCTTGTATTTTAGTAATCAGAGTGTGTGTACTAAAGATGTGGGGCTCAATCCTGGGTTAGGGTTAGTTATGATGCGTTCCTGTCACATACATCTTATGGTATTAAATAATCATAAGATGTTCTTCTACAACTGATTAACTTTTGAAGTCAACCTAATTCAAGATGGCACCACAGTCAGCTGACCAGTTTAAAAAATATGAAATTAAAATGTGGAGTGATAGTAGCTGAGAGTCATTCACTCTGTCAGATTGTATGTAATGTTATTTTCACAGTTTGACCAAAACATCTGGAGCTTCATCATTTCTCAGAATAAAATTATTTTTGAAACCTCTGACATGAAAGACAGCAGGATATATGCCTTCCTTCAAGGACTGCTAGGTCTTAGGGAAGAATTATAAAAATACAAAAATGGATCCCACAATACCATATTTATTGCTTATGTACAAAACTGACTTGACACTAAAATCCACTCAAAACAAATAAAGAGTTAAAAACACAAAGGAAAATAAAAATAAACAACAACACTGCAGCAAAAAAGTTAAAAATAAACATTGACAGCTCAGGTTTAGGTTACCTGAACTAATTTTCAAACTTACAGACTGGTGTTTCTCTGCTGAACAGGACAGGGTTTTAATCAATGAACAGGTGTGATTTGGTTCAATACTTAAACCAAATCTGTTCCAGAGCAGGCTATGAGTTCAGCAGGAGGGAGGAAGCACCTGTAGCAACCCGCTCTGCATGGCCCTGATCCACCATGATCTGTCCACACTCAAAGAGAACTAATTTCATGATGCTAAAATCTCTGACATTCAGCTTAAAGCTGAGCTGCAACGTGTTTTGAAGCCAACATCGGTGAAAATATAGCCATAAAATATTGTTTTTAAAAGTAAAAAATACCGTATTTTCTGCACTATAGGGCGCATTGGATTAAAAGGTGCACTGCCTGTCATGTATTTCAGTCTTTTGGGGTTTCTTTCAGTTCTTGTTATCTTGTTTTAGTTGTCTATTGGCTTTCTGTTTTCCTTGTCACTATTCACCTCCCCAGTAACTTTCCGGTCACACCTGCCACGCCCACCTCACCTGCCTCTCATCATGTCCCCAGCTGCAACCCATCTTCATCTCTCCCTCTGTCTTTAAAAGCCGGTCTCTGTTCTCCATTCTTCACTGGGTCATTCCGTTTGGTTACGTTTGTTATGTGCCACGTTCTATGCCTTGCCTTGCCTTTTGGATTTTGTTATTGTTTGTTTTTTGCTGCCATGCCAGCCTTTGTTTTGTTTATATTTTACTTTAATAAATTAGTTTTCTTTTAAATGATGAGTCTGTGGGGCTCTGGGTTTGCCTCCGTCTCCCCCCTACTGACACTGCCAATGAATGGTCCATTTTCAAATTTTTGTCATATATAAAGCGCACAGGACTATAAGATGTACCCTCGTGCACGTGCACCTCCCAATTTTTGTAACTTTGTGCGGACCACGTGCGCCGCGTTCCGTTCAAAGTGGATGATTTCAGTGCTCTAGTGGAGCTGGTTTACCTGTCTCAGCATTTATATGATCCCTTTATGAGAGGGATAATCAAAGATAATCAAACAGTTCAAAACTCACAAACGAATAATGCATCAACGTAAGCGTCAAGTATAAACGCTTACACTGCTCGCTCAGGTCCACCCGTCATGGGCAGAGTTCTGTGCCACACTACAAAACGTGACTATAACTGAGCCTTAAGGCTGCAAGCGGTGCGGCTTTGTAGTTTACCAAAGTCGTACTAAAACATCACGACTTCTAACATATATAAGGTGCTCCGAATTATAAGGCACCCCTGGCCTGGGACTGGTCTGCGGTTGTTGTCGGGCAGGTGGGACGGTAGTGTGCACCTTGTCATGGCGTGGGGTGGCTGGCGGGTTGTACTTGGCCTGGATTGGTGAGTGGGGGTGCTTGGCAGGGGAGTTGATCCTGTCCTTGTATTAGGTTGGTGGTTCGGCGTGGTTGCATAACTCAGTGATGTCTGCGTGGTTGCAGTCCTTTACGGGGCTGGGGTGGGGTCGTGCTGGGCTGTTACCTTGCTGTTTGGCTTGTTGTGTGGTGGGGGGTGGGATGCGGCAGGGCGCCTGAGGTGGGGCTGTGTGCTAGGCCCGTGCTGATGGGGTGTATTCTGGCTGGCTTTTCCGACCTGGGGCCCTTCTGCAGGTGTGCCCACTTGCGGGTGGGGGATTTGTGGCATCTGTGTTCAGGGGTGCATGCTCGATGTTCGTGCACTTTGTGGAGGTGGCCCCTTGGGGGGACCTCGGGCTTGCGGGGATGAGGGGATCTGTGGGGTGGGGTTGGGGCTCGCTGGGGGGTTGGGCTGCTTCGCCTTGGGGCTGCTCTGGCGGGACTGGGTGGACTCTTCCTGGCCTGTCTCTGTATGGGGTCGGGGCTGGTGCCTGGGTTGGGGTTGTCCTGGTGGCACCTGACTCTCCTCTTGGCTCATGGGCTAATCTGCCCCTACGGTGGAGGGTTGGGCTGTCTGCTCTTCTCCACCCCAGAGAGAAGGGGACCATCTCCTGGGTCCAGGGTTAGGTTGTCCCTTTGGGTGACGTCACCTCGACCTAGGAGTATAGAGTGTGTATGGGGGTGAGAGTAGGTGTGTTATGTTTTTTTTGTCTGTATTTATGTTGGGCGAGCGGATGTGAGTTTCTGTATGTGAGGTTGTGGGTGGAAATGTGTGATTGTGTCTGTGTATGGCTGTTTATCTGTTAAGTTGGGTTCTGGGGTGCCACCACTCCTGGATCATCTTGGGCCCCTCATTAAATGTGGGGCCTATTTCCCCCCGTCACACTTCCCACCGGTGCGTGGGTGGCTCTTGTCTGGAGTTGGGTACCGGGGTATGAGAGGACAAAGGCTGAAGTGAAGAAAAAGTGGTCAGATTTTAGAGTGGAGGCAAAAAAGTGACTAACCAGCCACCACCAGAGCATGTCAGCTACAGGTGGGGTAAAGGCGTACTGAACTGATACCATTTGAAAGAAGGTCGGACAGTGTCGTGCTGAAAAGTGATCGGGCGTGCCCCCCTGAGGGAGCGTGCACGGGTGTGAGCGGTATTAAAGCACACCTCCTCTGCGCTCTGGGGGTGTAGAAAGGGAAACAATAAATAGTCATCACTGACTGTATTGCCGTCAGCTAAGCTAGCTACGTGCCTTAACTCTGCAGCTATCTGAGACATCTCTGCTACGAGTTCACTTCCATCAAATGAGGTGCTCCTTCCTGGTTATTGACCAATAGGAGAGGAGCTGGACCAAGAAGACAGCCTCCTCATTTGCATATTGAGGCAGAAATGCACACGGTAATGTAGAAATAGGAGGAAGAAATGTCAAAAGAACAAACGCTTGTATAAGGAAAAAGCAAAATATAAACATTACATGAGGAAAACGCATGTGTAAGGAAAAGGCAAAACCAAAATATATAAAATTTTGCTTTTATTTTTGATTATGTCAGTTTCGGTCCTCCATAAAATTAAGGCTTCTTTGACAAAATAATAATAACATTATTAATAATAACAGTATGCTTTGATGCCCTGCAGTATTCTTATGGAGAAATATTTAAACGTGATAAACCCAAGTGGTCGGTTTTCAGATTTGTCTTAAAAATCTTGTAAACAAAAGTGATTTCTTTACGCAAATACAGAAATATTTACCATTATTCAGTAATAATAAAAGGAAGGCTGAAAAGCTGCTCAACTAGTGGCAAATAAAGCCAAAGAAACAGCGCCGAGTCACTTTAGCGTGAAGCCTTTTGGATCGTCACGTCTTTTAACCATGTGCTACAAAGTCCTGCTCATTGGAAGATTTTTTCTTCCTTAGCAGATGGTGATGCTTTTAACAGCCCATATGGCCCACATGAGCTGGATTTAATCTGTGAAAGTGTGGATTGTGTTATATTGGTGGTTAAACTGGTGTGTTTAGTACTTGTTAGTAAAATTAGAGGCGTGAGCTCCGTCCTTACAGGCACTTTATTATTATATTATTATTTTAGAATGAGACAGTTGGAGTACTGATTAAAATTCAGAGCTTGAGCTCAGACCACTTCTTTGCATCCTGGCAGCTTTTCTTTTTTTTTTTTTTTTTTTTTTTTTAATGTATTTTTCTTACATACAGTCAGTTGCAAAAGTGTTGCATTTAATTTTCTTGCAACCTTAAAATTAAATGGATTTCCATTTGGATTGTAAGTAACAAACCTACACAAAATACTCTAACCCTAATCCTTATTCCACTCTGGAGTTGCACATGGTTTTCCTCAGTAGAAGTGTCGGAGGTTAGATGGACTGAGCTCAGGGTTTCTGTTCTGTTTTTGTTTGTATTTTTGTCAATAAAATTCCTGCAGAATTCACAATAAAATTCACAATAAAAAATAATTTCTATCTTTAAAGTATTAGTTATGTTGTGTAAATCAATTTTTTTTAATGAGTTTGGTTTATGTATTGTTTTTTATCACATGCCTTTTATGTTGGCGGGATGGTAAAGATAACTTTAGAAATCTATAGTGCATGTTAAAAAACATACTTGAAAACAAATGTTATCATTTGAAGTCAACTTTTATTCAGACTTTTCTTACACTGTGTTGTTTCAGAGCTCATTTAGAGCCTCTGGTTTGTGCTGACATCCATCATGGGGATAAAATGTGGCAGCAGAAGCAGAACCTCAGATCCAAATCAGGTCCAGAGGGACTTTTAGATATCCATTAGCAGTTTGCTGAAGACACATACTGATAATTAAAAAGACATTTATAAAACTTGTTGTATTAAAAAAGCAGACTGTGAAATCATTTTAATGTCTGGACTCAGTGTGAGTGTAAAATGTGGTTAAAACTCACAATAAAGTTTAAAATCAAGTCAGAATCTTGATCCAACGAGCCACAGAACAACGCTGGCATCTCAGATGACTGATACCTCAGAGTATCTCATCAACCATCATGTCTGGACCTTGGAGAAGATGGAGCCACCTGTGAGCTGAGAGGCTTTTAGCTGAACGGGTCAAACATTCCACTGTCAGGGTAAAACGTCGGTGTAAATCTCCCATGCCACTTCTGCTGCTGCCAGCTGATCAATACTGATCTGCAAGTGATGAAAGAGCTTTGTGGAACTCCATCTTTAGCAGAACAAGGAGCTTCTTATCTCTTTATTAGGAGGTTGTTTTGGGTCAACAGATAAATCAGATAATGATTGAGATTTACAGTTTGCTAATGCCACTGTGTTTCACCTGCTTTGCGTTCTATTTTATTCACATCTCAGGAGGTTAAGAACTCGGGAGGTGAAACACAAATTGAGGCAGTATTAGCTATCAGACGCCCTCACCACACTCTGTACCCATCCTGTCCAATCCTGGTCCTGGAGGGACTGTCCAGTATGTTTTACAGTTTCTGTGCTTTAACAATGAAAGAATGAATATGTGATTAACAGGCTTCTGCAGAACTGAAGGACCTGCTGAAGAGGTAACCACTGTGTATTTCTGTTTTCAGTGATCTTGTTTATTCTGTTATTCTTTCTGTTCCTTTGTTCTGTAATCTGTTCAGCCTTACAGTTTTAGGTTTCTGTTTTCCTTCAGCTTCTCTGTGGTGTCACACCCCTGCTCTTAATTTAAAATCATCCTAGCTGTTCCTATTTACTGATCACCCCACCCAGTACTGATAGTATATCCTGGTTGTGACATGTTCAGTGTCAGATCTGTAGAAGTAGCTCTCCTGGTCAGGCATAGGTTTTGCCATGCGTCACTTTTTTTTTTTTTTGTTCAATAAGAAATTAAATGGTGGTACAGCGGCGTAGTGGTTAGAGCTGTTGCCTCCCATCAAGAAGGCTGCAGGATTGTATCCCGGGCTAGGGCCTTTCTGGGTGGAGCTTACATGTTCTCCCTGTGCACACGTGGGTTTACTCCGGGTACTCTGGTTTCCTCCCACAAACCAAAAACATGCATGTTAGGTTAATTTATAACTCTAAAATTGTCCCTAGGTGTGAGTGAGAGTGTGAATGGTTGTTTGTCTCGTTTGTCTCAATGTGGCCCTGCAATGGACTTGCGATCTGTCCAGGTGTCCCCTGCCTCTCACACAGTGACTGCTGGAGATAGGCACCAGCTCCCTGCGTCCCTAAAATGGAGAAGCGGGAAAAGAAAAGAGATTAAATGTTCAAGTGAACAAATCATTAAGAACAGTTGTCCCAGAAAAAGATTTGATCCTGTGGATTGTTCAGAACGCCTCCCCTCACCAACACCTCAACAAAGCTAGGACTGAAACATTTTCTACCAGCTTCATTCCAAACCACACTTGTGTCAATGAGGCAAGACTTTGCAAATACACTGCAGTTTAGAAGAGCTGTAAAATATTTTTTTAATGTCAGGAGGAGAATCAGCACCAAATAGGCAAAGACATGAGAAATAATCATTCATTTCATGCTGTTTCAATCAAAACAGTTGTGACATTTCAGAACAGCTGGTGACGTAATGGAACGTAGGATGGAACAGTCACATGACACGCTGCGCTCTGAACAGATTGTGGAACAGTGTTTTGGAATAAATATTCCACAAGATTTTGGTTCATAATGAAACACTGTTTCGATTTTGCCATCACTCTTATTGACCAACCAACAATTTACATTTTCATTCAATTTCTATCCAAATCATTCAAAACGTTAAGCAAACCAGTGTCCGGAGCAGAGCAACCAGATTGTTTCACGATGAAGACTGAATGTCTAAATAAATTTCCTCTAACTCACATCAAGCAGCAGCCCTGTCAAAGTTTTTTTTTTTAGATCCTCAGACAGAACTACAGACAAACAGAACAAAAAAAGACAAAGACAAAAAAATAAATAAATAAAGTTGATGTAAGAAGAAGCAATGATTGAACAAACTTAGATTTAAAACATAAGTAAACATATATTTTAAAAGCCAAAATTAAAAATCTGAACATAATTGAGATGTTTCAAGATCTAAAGTTGAGATTATTAAATGTAATACTTTTTACAACTTGAGGCCAGTGTGACAAGTCCTGATTTAAATTATGCATGGTCAAAATCCTCCATGACCCATTGTGCTCTATCATGTGTGATGGGAAACCAACTAAGTTTATAATATGCAACTGAGGACCTCACCAAGATCCTGCAAAGACCACCTACGTTCTGGCTGACTTTTTTTTTTTTTTTGGTTGTTTGTTTTTCTTTTTAAGTCATAGTGAAGTCATCATTCAATGTAAATGAGGGTAAAATTTAAACTAAAAATGCAATGAGAACCATTTCTGCTGTACAAGTTTCATACCAACAGGTGTGGCATTTGAACCACAATTTCTCATAACCACAGCTTTTATAGAACGATAATTCTTTGATTGTTTTCAAAGACCATGAAGGGACTGTGACTGAGCTGCAAAACTGATCAAAATATGTGGGTTCACTTGAGTCCTGATCCCATTCTGAAGCAATAAATTAATACAACATTAAGCAAAAAAAAAATAAATGTGTTTTCATTGACATTAACTACATCTTAGAGAATAAAGACCAGACATTTTCTAAAACTTGACTTATTTTTTTTATTATTGTTATTTCTCTAATGTAATGTTTTTATGTAAAAACTGGATATACCTTCCATCTTTTACCACCAATTTACTTTTATCTATATTTAATGCACATAATAATCCACTTGTAATTCACTTAGAAGCCATTAGTGACCTCGGTGGTCCACTTGGAGCTGACGGACCTTCAGAAACACCTGGAGACCCACGTGATGTACATTTAATAAAAGGACAGAGTTAAAGTTCAGTTTGGGTCTTACAATAAGCACCAGTTGTTTTTCTCAGTCTCAACCCTCAAGTAGCATTTCCTTCTCTCCACCCACTCAGCAGCTCATAATGATAAAGGCTATAAATTACCTCCTAACACTGAGCAGAGTAATGATTAATCACTTCACAAAGTCTCCACTGAGGACACACAAAGACATGTCTCCTGGTGCCAGGCAGCTCCTCTGTGCTCACAGAATGATGATTTACAGCGCGTTCAGGCGGCTGCATTCAGCTCTGCTGTCAGACTCTGAATCAGAAAACGCCATGGAGATGCCAAGCTGACAAAGAGGCTGCCGCACCTGTGAAAAGTTGCAATGTGGACACGTCTCGCCGCAGACGGCGCCGGCTCCTCTTCTGCCTCTTTCAGTGGCAATAATGGCCGTCCGGTCAGTGACGTGTTCCATAAATCAACCGGAGTGCCGGTTTGTTTATCCGCCAGGGGTGGGAAGAGGTCTGAAACAGCAGTATCTGTCCTCGCCAGCTGTGCGCTCCGACGCCTCTACTAATCTTTGCTCTCCAACTTTAGTTTTTAATTCTACTCATTCATTGTCCCCAGGGTTGAACTTCCTTCTAAGACTTTACTTTCTACTTTGGCTTTTCTGGTAATTTAACCCATTCTCTGCTTTCTTGATGTAGATAAACTGGTGTCTCTTTAAGGTGTGCCATTGTGTCACTGTTGGTTTTCGTGGTTTTTCTGTTTTTTGTTTTGTTTTGGTTTTTTTTGTTTTTTTGTAGTCTGCTCAATAAATTTTTCAGACCTGTTCAGGTTTAATGGATTCAAATTGATCATATCTCGCGGACAAACTAATTATTTTAGTGACAAAGTTGTTTTTTACTCTTTGTGTTACACCAGTGGGAGTGGATTTTCTGTAAATGATATTTCTGTTACCCAGTTCTCTTTGTGTTTATTTACTGACAGGATGTTGGTTCTCAGTGGGTTTTTGTACCTGACATTTAATCTTTTTTTTTTTTTTATGAAGGTTCTTTTCTTATACTGTCTTTTGACTTTTGTTGTAATTTGTTTGTCCATCATATTAAATAGTGTTGGAGTTTGAAGTTTATTGTACAGTTTTGTGAGATTACTTTGGTTTAATTTGGTTAAATGTTGCTCAGCTCTGGAATGTTTGGTTAACTTTTCTTTGCTCTTGTCTCGTTGTAAAGGGCTTTTTTCAAATTTGGTCTTGTTTTTAGTTTGATTCTGAGTTTAATCTTTTGTTGACTTTTATTCTTCCTGGATAGTCTCAGTATGTTATGCTTCCTCTTCTTCTGTTTCTCAACTCCCACCTGCATCCACTCACCTGATCACTTCTCCACCCGTTTGTTTTCTGTTTGTCAAGTCTTTTGTTCAGCTGCACATTTCATGCTCCCTGCCTTTTTGGGCCATGACTCAGAATCTGCTGACTCACTGGTTGTCTTGGTGATTCCCACCTTTTTTCATAACGTACATTTTTGCATGTTTTTTGTTCTTCCATTTGGGTATCTACTGCTTTTAGAAACAGTCCAAGTGCAAAAAACCCACCCAGCCATTTTTCTGACAATAAGTAAAATGTCTTTTATTAACTATGTTTATAATAATCTTGTATTAACTATGTTAGTAAAAGAGAAGAAAAGTTGGAAACAAAATAAAACTGATCTTTACCAGGCGGACATCTGGACACTTTTCAGGTTTGGAGGAGGAGGAGGAGGAGGAGGAGGAGGAGGAGGAGGAGGAAGAAGAGGAGGAGCAGCATCGAACTAAACTGACCCTGCTGCTGCTGCTGGCCGGGCTGATCCTGGCCTTATTTTATTTTTATCTTCTATCTTTTTTTGTTGTTGTTGTTGTTGATAATCAAAAAAAATGATGATGATATAAATGTGGGTCAGATCCGCAGCGTTTAATCCTTCAGAGAGTTTTTATGTTTTGAGGCGGGACACTGAGTCAACAGAAGCTAATTTGCATAAAAGTGACGTAACCCTAAAACGGCTCATTCTGAAATGAGCTGAAAACTGGCAGAACTGATCAGGTGAAGTCTGAATATTAAATGTAAAGAAAATGTTTTGTAGCCCACAGACCTGTCCTGGGTGTGTGCACTCTGACCTCTGGGGGGATTTGAAAAAAAAAAGAACCCATCAGTCCTACAGCAGAGAGACAAATCAGGAGAAAGAAGACAAAACACCTATGATTGGATGAGAAATTGAAGAAGTGGAAAGACTGAGGGAATAGAAAAACAGTTTGTCTGTAAAATATTGCAAAGTTTAGACAGCTGAAAAGTCTAAACTGAAAAGTCATTAGACTCTTAAGTTTAACATTTTGTGGTAAAATCTCAATTCCTCCATCTTAACCTGTGATTGTATAAAAACTATTAAAGATCTAAAACATCAGTTCAGTCATTAAAGACCAACTTTCCGTGACCTGTTTAAATTCTGAATGATATTTCTGCTGTGAAGTCAAAGGTGTATAGCTCCAAACAGGACTGGGTTTGTTTTGTTTTTTTGTACCACTACCACAATTTACATCACGCTATTCAAAATTTACTGTCACAGCTCCATCTGTTCCTGCCACGCCTCTTGCCACAGCCACTTAACTTTCCACAGTCCCACAGTCCAAGCCACGCCCATGTTGCCATGCCCACACAATCACCTTCATCTGCTTCACCTGTTCCTGTCACTATAAAGACCCACAGC
>NC_051438.1:31120126-31139533 GCF_001649575.2 Kryptolebias marmoratus | reverse complement strand
GGATTTTCCCTCTCGTCTCAGCCCCTTTCAGACCAGCCGGTCTGCAACACTAAACCAAGTTGGAGTGGACTTACCAGTTCCGGTCCCGTCACTAGCCGATCACGTGAGTGAGACGATCAAAGACTTTGAGCCTGCTTCCAGCTTCCTGGCAATAAAATCCTTAAAACTTTGTTGTGTCATTGTGAGTTTGAGTTCTGCCAAGCCTCGCCTTGTCATTTACAGAATATTTTGACCTTTTTTTTTTATGAGTTTTTCTAATGAATATTTGTTTTCTTGTATTAAGGGTTTTTCAATTCATTTGCACCCTTATAATTTGTAAGTGCAAGAAGTTTGCTGGCTGAAATTTTTAAAAACTACAGGTTTTTACTATTGATGTACTTAACTACCAGCTGTTTGTTGATGATGCAGTAATCAGACTGCCACTGAGCTGCTTGTATATGTAGGAATAAAAACATAAAAGGTTAACCTGCATTCAGCAGACGAGAACTTCAGTCCTGGCAGGAATCTTCTCCAAACAAATCCAAAATCAAGAATATTAATCACTGTGATTAGGTGAAATTAAACATGCACAGCTAGTTTTACATTAAAACCAGATGTGAATGTAAAGATATCTGCAAAGCAATGAGATAAAAACATTGCAAATCAACCCATTTTCATGTTTGAAAGATTGCAGTTTTGCAGAATCGTCTCTGCTTCTCGTTTTTCCCCTCGGTCTGAAACTGTAGGCTTTTGGCAGGGTGACATAAGCTTTAACTGATTCAAAATCCTTAACAACAAAACAGTCAAAGGGGTCATCTATTATCCTCGCCCAATATCCTCTCTTCCTCTCGCTCTCCTCTCCTCGACCTATCTCTGGCGGTCACCCGTTAAAGAGGAACTCTGGGGACATTGCAGAGCTCTCTGCTCCGCCGGCCTCGCTCCACTTCTCCGAGGCTGGAGGCTGGGGCTAATTGGCAGATCCACCAGGGAGCCCTCCAACTGCTGAGATACCCAACCAGGGGGCCCATTTGCAAGCATGTGATCTCTGTTAAAAGGAACGAAATTTAGAAATGGAGGAGGAGGAGGGAAAGCGGGTGGGTCTAAAGGACATGAGAAAAGTGATTCCTCTGAGAGGAGTGGGTGGCAGAAACATGAGGGGGAAACTTCTAAACCACTTTGAACAATGAAAACAGCTCCTTCACCTCTCATGCACAACATTTAAAACTATTCCTCTAAGAAGAATGCACAACAATGTCTGAACGCTCTCAAAACCCTCTTATGACCACAGTTCTACCAGGAGCACTGATGTAGACCTCGGTGAGCATCATGGAGAGCAGAGAAGCTTTAGCAGAGACTCAGGGTAATTGACAGACAGAACTGGACAGCACTGTGTATGCCTCCACCAACAGCTCTTTGTGTTTATCAGCACAGCAGATCGATGGTCATCTTAACCCCCGGGAGAGCAAGGCCAGGACAGATGAAAAGTAAAGACTCATCTTTTATTGTGCGAGCAGCTCTGTCCAGTGCCACTGGCAACACTCCCAATGGGCCCTGCTCACAAAAATATGAAGGATTGTAACCATGACAAAAAGCAAAAATAAATCTACCCCCCCCACCCCCCAACTATCCCTCGATGCATCCACACTCTCGCCTTTTAGAGGAAATGCTTTCAAATATTTTGGTTGGGCTCTGGCTTTGAGCCTCTCTTCAGTGACCTATTTGGGTCTGGAGGGAAAAGTGAGGAGGGGGAAGCCGGAGGAGTGAAGCCACATAGTGACACAGTTGGATTTGATCATGCAAGCCAGTCGAAAGCATAAACCACACCAGCACTCATGCAAGCTATAAAGCACAGTGGCACTCAGCTGCTGCTCTGCTTTCCTGAGCTGCTGGATGCATTCCTGCAGGAGTTTATTTAAAGGACTTTTTTTCTTCCTGAAGAACAGAACTCATCCAGAAGTTGTCACATCGTGCAACTGCTCAAACTTCAGTGGAACATAAGTCGATTGTTTGCAATAGTTTGCATGGTTTAATACTTTGTTTCACATAAACAAAGAAAAAGACTGGCATAAAAAAGCTGAAAGCTGTGATAAATATGTGAGCAACTAAACAACAAAAAGCAACAAAAAGCTGCAAAACTACTGCTGCTGATGTGTTCCTAAACTCAAAGTTTAAAAAAAAATTACTGTGGCCATTTGGAGTCTATCAAGCTATCAAGAAATATTATTCACAAGTGAAAAACATTTAAGACAGCTGGCTGTCTTGCCAGGAGTGGACACCCTTCCAAATTCACCCTGAAGAACAGACTGTGCAATGCTTAGGAAAAAGAACTTCACATCAGACTCTACAGGCCTCAGTTACAAGGTCAAAGGTCATGACAGAGGGTCATCTACATGCTCCACAAAAACCAAAATGAATTTTTGGAATTAGGAGGTTCTGTCTTTTTTAAATCCTTCAGATTTGGGTTGTTCCAATCCCAGCTGTCATCACCACAAAAAGGCTGCAGAGTTTGAGCTCAGTAGTCAGCTCCTCCATCTCCTCTCAGTAAATTGATGGACAGAAGAAACTCAACCCCTGAGAGATAAAACTTCACCCTGTCGGTTTAAACCTTTAGGATGAACACATCTTTAAATACTTCCTTTTATCCCTGACTGTTTTATCCCACAGTAAAATGGATTTACTTCTTTGACTGCTCGCCTGAGTGCTTTTTATTTAGTCATGTCTTCACTGACACTCTACAGCTGCTATTCTGAAAAGTGTCGTATTAATAATCATGTTTGGTGACTGAGGGTGTGAGGTGTTAGAAATCACTGCAGGGTTTCAGCTCTGCAGGAGTTTACGCTGGCTGGCCAACAAGTTGTCTTCGCTCATTTTATTTTACTTGCAGTAATGTGTCTCTCTGTGATGTTTATCCAACTTTGCAGTTTTACAGCACAGTGGAGGATTGTCATGAAGATTTCTTTAGCATTTATTTCAGCTCTTAAAAACTTCTAGTCTCTAATTTAACCTAACCAGCAGTCTTTTAATCGTCTCTAACTGATGATTGGGTAACTGAGAACTAAACAAACAAAACTGAAAAAATTTTTTTCCTAGCAATCCTATTGTTTTTAAGTAACATTTTTATGTTACTTTTCACAGGATAAAAACAGCAAAGTGCTTCAACGTAGCCAAAAGTAAAACAGACATACATAAACACACAAGACTCATATTTACCTCTGCCAAGAAGGTTGTTTTGAGTAGTGTTGGTATGTTTGTTTGTTTGTTTGGCTGTCTGTTAACAAGATTACTTAAAAAAACTAATGCACAAATTTTGATGAAAATGTTGGGGTTGATTAAAATTTGATGGTGATTCAGATCACAATTTGGATTGGGCCAAGGCCACAGTGTGGTTTGAGCTCTCTGAAAGCTTCTAGTCCATACATAAAAACACAAAAGATGAATAAAATAAAATTAGTTGTGTGACAATAAAATATTTATCCAACTTATGGTTCACAAAGTTTTTCAACATGATATGCCTTTTGCACAACAGCTGTTTAAGGCTTCAATTTTGTCTGAAAAGTGGCGATGTTTCCTTCCCAGCACTTCAATCTCAGACTGCAGGTTTACTTGTGGTTCCTATAGTTTCTAAAAGTCCCTATCCCTTAGTTCTGCTGCTAAAGGCTTAGACTGCTAGAGGACAAACTGTCCACATGTCCTCACTCTACTGCTTATTTTACTTGTTGTACTCTCCATTTTGTATTTGTAATATTGCTTTCTTTAACATGTGTTTTGTTTACACTTGGACCACTTCCTGTTTGTCTGTGTCTCTAACATGTCTTCTCAGGCCCCAGCAAACCAAGACAAATGGCCATCCAATCGAAGCCTGGTTTTGGATCTGCTGGACATTTATTTGTTAAAAGGGAGTCATTCCTTGTGACTATCTTGATATGTTGGTCAACTTTTGTCATTTATTTTTATGTGCTGCATAGAAAATTAATGTATTCTTGGTATTATTTGAAATTAGTCCATTGTTTTCTTGTGGATCCTCTGCAGTCACTGTAAAACTCTGCTGTAGTGTCTTCATTCCAGATGCTGGCAGCTTTATTTTGTAATTTTCTCCAGCAGAGGTCAAGTCTCACGACTGTTACTCATCCTTTCAGTAAATGAGGTGAACTGAAGCCATTTTGCTGCAGGGTCAACACTTCTACTCCTCTCTGTCTCCCTCTCTGTCTCCTCATCTGGCAGCAAGACAGCCTTTTGTCCTCATCTTGTCCACTGACAGGAAGTGGCAGTCCAGGGCTGGTACCTGCCAAGATGTGTGACATGTTCACAAAGCGAGTGCAGACAAACAGATTTTTGGAGGTTCACAAAACAGAACGAACATGTGGTGAAACAGAGGCTTTTACAATCAAAGACGACTGACATAGGCTTCTGTCGGCTGCTATCAGATACTATCAGCTGATCTTTGTTGGAGGAGAAAAGCAGCAGATTTCCTTCCTGTTATCTGATGGATGGATGTCGTGCTGTGGACAGATTAGACAGATCTCCATGGCAACACAGACCAAAACATCACCAGATATTTCTAAAAATAGGAACAGAAAATTTATCTTAAACTTCTGTAAGATACTTTCATGTATTTAATTAATAGTGAAAGAGTGTAAAACTTTCCAACAACATTCTGTACCTTTTAGTTTTGCTTTTTCTTCACAGTTATAGTAGCTTGAGCACATACAGTAATAAGATGTGTTATTACTAATCAATTAGTATTGACTTTTTTATTTTAATTTAATACCATTTTCTTACAAAGACTTTCCTGTTTTCAGCTGTAAACTCATTGATTAATAACATACATACATTTCCTTTACCTGCTTCTCCTTTCTGGGTCACTGGGAGCTAGTGCCATCACTGTGTAAGAGGCATGAGACATCCTGGACAGGTCTTCAGTCTATCACAGGGACACATATCATCGGAGACAAAGAACCATTCATTCTCTCACTCACACTTAGAGACAATTTAGTGTTACCAGTTAAGCTAACCTGCATGTTTTTGGTCTGTGGAAGAAAACAGGAGTTCTTGTAATAAACCCACAGATGCATGGGGAGAACATGTAAACTCCACCCAGAGATGCTGGGAGGAGAACCTGCAACCTTCTCGCTGGGAGGTGGCAGCTCTAACCACTGTTCTGCTGTGTTGCCAGATTTATGACATCCTGATGTTATTTTGCTACTTCTGTTATAGTTTGAAGCCATTTTGTGAAGGTTGTAACATTTTAAACTAGTATTTCTTTTACACTTTAGTGTAATATGTTCAAGTGATCTGGATCAACAGTTCTCTGGACTTTCTGAAGGTCTTGCAGAATTTTTTGTTTTTGTTTTGTTTTTTTAGAATTTGTAGACTTTGGCAGTTTTGTGTTTGTTTGGTTTTTTGTTTCAGTCCTTGTTCCTGACTCTACCCAGCACATTCTGGGAAGGTCAAAACTCTATGTTGGTTTTGATGCATCCCAACTTGGACGTGGAACATGGCACATGCATCACTCACAGTGAGACTCCTGGTTCTGAACAGCCTGAGTGGGATCTAGCTGATTCCCTTAAATTGACTTTAGGTCTGTGGAATCTGAAGTGTTCATACTGTTCTCATTGAGAAGGGAACTTTCTTTGTATGGGAATTTTACAGGAACTTGGTATTTCAAAGACTAATGGCAGTAATGTAAAATGAGGGATTGTAGAGAAGCTTGAGGACCAAAGACTGCAGTCTGTAATCAGGGAGAAAAAGACAAATCAAACAGGAAAACACACCTTTTATTGACATCACCAACATGGCATATGGAAGAAATCTCTAAATATTCCCTGTGAGGCTGAATCAGTGAAGAAGTGGAGGAAAAGCAACACAAAAAATAAATATTAATAAAGATGGTACAAGATGCCCTATCTGTGAATCTTCCAACAATTCTCTGCATCCTGTTTTTTTCTCTCCTGGCTGAAAGCTGAGAGGATATTATGAGCAAAGTGTTTAAAGCTCTTCATCATTGCAACTCTTCTGCCTCTTGTTGGGGCGTCTTCTCTCACAGCTCGCTGCATTAAAAATTGAAAGCCTCCTTTATGTCAACAGCGAAGGAAGGGAGGGAGGAAAAACAGCGCCGCCGCTCTTTCTGAAAGCTACTCTTTGCTGCTGAAAAGCCCACATGAATGAAAAGAGGAAGAGGAAAAAGGCGACATGAAGAGGCTGTTGTCACTCTGTTTGTTTTTAATGTTTGGATGTTAAAAAAAGCCCTGCTTGTGGTGAGACGAATGTGTACAGTACACCATGTTAGATCCTTCTCCCTGAGGAGAAGAAAAACAAAGAAATGCACATCACAGCTGCTGCGCTCAGATTCACCAACCAGCAGGTCCTGAAGCTGCTTCACTGGGACCAAAAAATTATTATTCTCGTGGTACCTGGTTAATGTGAGCATTTCCCTTTATTTCTGTCAATAAATAAAAGGCAGTTTCAGGTACAATTCTTTAATGTAGGGCTGCGTCACTGAGAGCAAAAAATATATATTATTATCATGAAGTGTGGTTCTGGTTTTCAGGTGTGGTTGAATTTGTTTGTACTCTTGTTTAAAATTAACAAAAAAGAAAAACCCACTGAAATAATTTGAAACTTACAGAAATAATAAAAAGGAAAACATTACAAAAACCAACAAATGAAAATTAGCAATTGTTTTTTAATCATTTTATAAAACAAACAAATAACATTTTTTGCCTTGCACAACCTTTTGAGACAATCAAGTAATTTCTTTAACACTCTTTAAGACTTCTGTACCTGTGCACAGAGATTTTGGCCCATTCCTTGTGAGCAGTGTGGTCCCCTGATTCCAAAGAAAGTCTCCTCTCAGGTGTTAAAAAAGGAAGTCCTGACTGCTCTGGTTATGGAGAGTGGTTCAGAGTGGACCAGAGGACTAGTGGATTAGAGGACTTAACCAGAACTGCCTCTGGTCTCTAAACCTGTTCATGGTGTTCATGGACAGGATCTCAACATGGAATCATTGAGGGGTCTGGTTTGGGAACCTCAGGCTCGCTGTGGTTCTGTTGTGCCCCTTTTCCACTGGCTCTGCTTGAGCAGCCCTACTCTACTCTACTCTGCTCATCTGTTAAGAAAGTACATCGTGTTTCCACCAGCTAATTTGGTCGGTAGCAGAGGAACGCCTCCTTGTGTTGGTGGGAGGGAGGGGGTGGGGGGCAGGCTCCAAAGCCACACCTCCAGACTTCAGAAGAGCTATGGACAACGTTGGCCTTGTGTTGTTGCTGTTTTTTAAACTTATGGGGATTCTCCTGAGACTTCAGGAAAAGAGGCGCAGTGGAAGAAATGCTCTGGATGCCGCGATTGTTGCGTGGAGTAGGACAGCTGTTATCCGCCGGAGATTTCAGGCTTAACAGCGCCTTCAGCTGGGGGACAGATGGCATAAACGTTGCAGGGTAACCTAACGCTGTTGTTTATAGGCCTATTACTATAAAACCTTTAATACAGTACAGTTGTATTCTTCACTCTTCTTATGCTTCAATCTGACCTCACCCACGACCAATGAATGAACAGGAGCTAAGCTTGCGTCATCAATAAAAGCAGGGCTGGCCTGCTGACCCTACTCCAAAGCAGGGATCGAAAAAGCAGGGACCGGCCTCAAAAACATGCCGGTGGAAACACGCACAAAGCAAGCCAAGTAGAGTGGAGCCGGGACCTTTAGAGCCAGTGGAAAAGGGGCAATGGTGTCTTGAGACTTTCAGCATGCACTGGAACAGTTCACAGCTGGGATAAGAGTCCACTCTTCTCAGCTGAGGTCATGGTTCTCATTTTAAGAAAGGTGGATGTCTCCTCTGGATCAGAGTTAGTTTCAAGCTGAGTTCAGGTATCTGGGAGTCTCCCTCCCGAGTGATGGTAGGATGGAGCAGGAGATGGGCCGATGGATTAAGGCTTCACCTGGAGTAATGAGGGTGTTGCTCCAGTTTGAAGAAGAAGCTGAGCTGAAAGGCAAAGCTCTGGATATATTGATCAATGTACATTTCACCCATTATCTATGGTCCTGAGGTTTGGATCTGGACTGAAAGAACCAGATCCTGAATCCAAGCGGCTGAAACAAGCTTCCTCTGTAAGATGCCTGGGTCCAGGTGAGGACCTCCATCATTTGGGTGAAGTTCAAAGCTCCTCACTGAATGGAGTCAGCTGAGATGGTTTGGGCTCCCGGATGCCTCCCTCTAGAGGTTTTCTGGAGATGTCCCACTAAGAGGTGGGGGCAGACCCAGAACTTTCTGCAGGGATTATATAGTATTTCTAGGCTGGGAACACCTTGGGATCCTTCAAGAGGAGCTGGATAGTGTCTCTGGGGAGAGGGAGGTCTGGGATTCCCACCTGGACCTGTTTTTTTTCCTGCAATGTTTAACAAGGTTTGATAACAAACTTACACATTTGACTTAAACTCAACCCTGAAAGCATCCTGACCACCAAGAGCTAATGAGTCACACATGGAAACTTCTTTAATGACAGCAGGCTAGTTTCAGGTACAATTCTTTAATGCTTGATGATTAGAACTTTTGTATAACTATTGATTTAAATGGTAGAAAAACAGGTATATATATATTGTTTGTTTGTTTGTTTGTTTGTTTGTTTGTTTGTTTGTTTTGTTTTGTTTTATTGATCCCTGCGATTCAGAAGGAGAAGGTGGCGAAAGAAAACGGATGGATGGATAGATGGATGGATGGATGGATGGATGGATGGATAGATGGATGAATGGATGGATGGATGGATGGATGGATGGATGGATGTTTTATTGATGTATTTTGCTCTTTGTGTCCATTTTGGTCAACTTTGATCACTTGTACCTTTTCTTGATTTTGCCATTTTCAGGAGCCCTGTTTTGGTACAATGATGATAATATTTGCATTTTTCAGTGCAATCCACAAACAGAGTCCAAAAAAGAACAAAAACAGAGTTCAAAGTTTTGGTAATTTATTCTAGGTTTAGGGCACATTAAAGAAACCTCTTGATCCCATCTGTGTTTCATGACTTTGAGTCAGTGGTTGCACTGGAGGCTAAAGGGGAACATGGACCCTGAATCTGTGGCTCAGGTGGTAGAACAGGCCACCCACGACCTGCAGGGATTTAAATTGATCTCTCTTTAATGCTTGACTGAGAGTACTTCGAGTCACTCTGCCTGGCACGCCGCTGTGCGACTTCGGAGGCGTTCTGTCCGTTAACCCCCTTTAAGCCTCAGCCTATTTTAGGGCATTTCCACCTGGAAAAATAAACACCCACAGATACAACCAGTGACATTTCTGAGGCTTTACGGATTAGAAACACCTGAGAAAATCCACAGGAGTCACAGGCCAGAGATTTCTGTCAGGAGAGCTTCGAGACGAAAAGTAGAGTAAACAACATCAGCAGAACAAGAAGTTAAGATGTCAGAGAGCCATACTGCAAAATCTGAACAAGATCAGATGGAAAATAAAAAAAAGGATTGGAAACCGTCCATCCGTCCGTCCGTCCATCCATCCGTCCGTCCGTCTGTCCGTCCATCCATCCATCCATCCATCCGTCCATCTATCCATCCATCATCCATCAAGGAGTCTTGTCAGAGTGTGAAATGGCTTCTCTCCTTTTGCTGAGTAAAGTAGCTGGTTGTTGGTTTTGATTGACAGCTTTAGCGTTCAGTTGTCAGTCACCTTTGTTTTATGATGGGAGGGGGACATGAGCACACCTGCAGCTTCATGCTGAAAAAGTCAGAAACAGCAGAAAGATGCTGATTTCTCTGCTGCGACTGTTTGGTGCGGCACTGAGACAACCACAGCTTCTGGATTTTACTTTTTGTTTTTAGTAGGTGTCTTTTTTCCTTCCTGTTCTTCAAACATCTGATGAACCTGCTGAGCTCCTCGGTTTGAATCTGATCCACAGGAGGATTTATCACAAACAGAGAGCTGTTGTACCTCTGATGAACACTAAAATCAGTTCATTGGCTGATGTGGAAAATCCTCTGAAACATCCTTTCATTTGTTCATATAAAAACATTTGATAGTGTTTGATTACAGCGCATGTTTTTTCTGTATCTGTTTTACAACGTTAACTTCTAGACAGAGAAAACAAAACTTGAAAGAATAATTAAACAAATAATTTTGGTAAATTATATAAAAATGCATTTTAATGTTGTTTGTTCGTTAATCTTGAGTCTGTTGCTGAAGCGTTTGGTGAATAAAGTTTATAAAAGCAGCAGGAATTGTTTCAGTTATGATGATGAATGTTTTCTGGCTTTTTCTGACAATGACAAAATTACTGAAATTTAGACGAGGTGAAAGAAGACAAATGGGCTGATTTTTTGATGTATAAACAGTACATTAGAGCAATGAAATCAGCTTAAATTAAAAATAATAATAATCTGAACATTTTGCAAAGTCTAAATATGGTGAAATCCTCAATCTTAATATGTGATTCTTTAAAAACTGTTGAAGACCTAAAACCTCAGTTCAGTCATGGAAAGCCTAACGTTCTGACTCTGACTCTGAGTTTAAACTCTGAACTGTAGAACTCCAAACAGGACTGAGTTTAGAGCTCCAAAAAGTAATGATATTCAGCTGCATGTCCCAGGTGCCTCTGCTTCACATCAGAACTTAACGCAAATAGAAGCATAAATAATATTTTAATGATGTCAATTCTTTACAATTTGATGTCATACATACATTTATTATCTATTTATAAAGTCTGACGCATTCTGGCTGTTTAATGATTACATTTTTAATTATGTATTCGGGATAGGTGTAACAGGACTCTTATTCCATGAGAAAAGATGGGAGAATATTTTAACAGTATTTTAAAGAAAAAAGCTTTTGCCATAAACTCACCGGACTGGCCTCTGTCCTGTCAGATTTTTTCTGAGTGTCTTGGACTTTAGAATGGTTCTTCAGTGATACATGGTCTTTAAACTCTGGGGCTCCAACTTAGTTTCACAAGGAGTGATAGAGACATTTTCAAGAATGATTTAACCAAACAAAGTCAAGAGTCCAGTTCTTTTGGTTATCAAGTCAGTTTTAAACTCCACAACAAATTCGGTAGTGTTTTAGTAGTGAACCAAATACCATGATAGAAACAGAAAAGCAAACTTGTTGAATGATAACTGGAGTGTTTTAATTGCTAATGACACCCAACGGGGAGAGGGGGGAGTAGAGTAAGATGTTATTTCATCATGTCTGTCTTTTGGACATGTTTGCAGCCCCATCTGTCTGTAAATTCTTCTAGGTGTCATTGGGTCAACCTGTCAACTATCTTTTAGGATCCTCAGATTCCCAAAGATAAAAAATGAACATTCAAGCTTTTCAGATAAGACTGGCATCATAACTTGAATTAAAAAGATTCAAAAGTGGTCATATTTCATGCTGCTTTGTCATTTTTCAACTAACGCAGCAAAACAAAGTGCTTATGTCAGGGTCAATAGACTCTTGAAACTTATCGCAGCGAGCATCAAATCTATTTTCTGCATTGTGTTTATGAGGTAATGCCTTTAAATGGCTCAGGCTCACAGATTTAGCATGAAGGATTATCTTTCTAATTTAACAGAATAACTTTCAGCTGTCAGAGTTTAAACTCATCTACATGAGAGATAAAAGACAAGCGGAGTCATGCAGGAGTCAGAACCAGCACCAATGAGAGCTGACTCAGTCATTCAGATGGAAAACTCAGAAATATTTCTATCAAAAACTGCTGGGAGCTGAGGCTGATTCCCATTAAAACCGGTCTATCAGCTGCTGGCTCTGAAGAAAAATGAATGACAGACACACACTGACAGGCAGAAAGGCTAAAAGGATGGAAATCAATGTCACATCAATGCAATCACTTACATGTTGTCTTCACATCTAACTGCAACTCATGGGGGAACTTGGAGGCAACCGACAAGACGTTTGATGCTTTGTGTTTCAAATAAAACCTACTCTGAGAACCATTATATTTAACTACTTTTCTATTTATTGAAGCAAGAAAAGTGTAAAAAGCTTGATTTCTAAAATAAACTAAATGATTTCTGAAGAAAGGTTGAAGGGTATCAGTTAAAACTGGTGGTTACAATTTATTTTCTGATGCATCTCGATGCAGACATAAATGATTCTGAATCCATTTAAAAATGTCAAAAATCAGTTATTATTTCATCTTATTTTTATACTGAGGAATGTGAAAGGTGGAATTCTAAAAATTGGAAGTGCAGCTCCCGAATCATTTATTGAGTTGCACAACAAAGATAAGTTAACAAGATGACTAACAGCTCAATCTGTGTTAAAGCCAGTGTTTGGAAGAACTTTGGCTTCTATGAAGTCAAAGGAAAAACTTCCATTAGAGCCACACTATATGCAGGTTGTGTTTATGTTTCCATTAATTTTTTTTCTCCACTAAAGAGAGAGAGACATGGAGTTCTATTCGAAGAACAGAGTAGCCACTGATTGCTCACACCTAACTGCATTACTACTCACCAAGCCACAGGGTAAGAGGATGGGACTGCCAGTCATTCAACACCTGAGTGTTAACCTATATGGTACTATAGCCATAATTCTACACTAACCTTTTTGTGTACTACCATTGACTCCTTGTGATCTCCAAGCCACTGGTTCACATTCCATGTCACCTTCTGGGTTCTCAGCATTCATCGTCTGATTCATGGTGGTTCCTCCATGACTAGCAGCCGCTACCTCTTATCAGGCCCTCGCTGTGAAGACCTGTCCGCCCTCCAATCTTCACAATCTATCGGCTTCCTCTGGATACTTACCATCTCTGCTTCCGTTTCAGTGATCCAGTCTCACTTCACTGTTTCCCAGGACAAAGAACTCATATATTTATCATTTGTACATCCATCCATCTTCTTCCGCTTATCCGGGTTTGGGTCGTGGGGTAGCAGCCTAAGCAGGGAGACCCAGACTTCCCTCTCCCCAGCCACTTAGACCAGATCTTCTGGGGGAATCCCAAGGTGTTCCCAGGCCAGCCGAGAAACATAGTCCCTCCAGCGTGTCCTGGGTCTTCCTCTGGGCCTCCTCCTAGCGGGACATTCCCGGAACACCTCACCAGGGAGGTGTCCAGGAGGCATCCTAACCAGATGCAAAAAGCAAAGATGCAATCCTAAAGTCACTGAAACGAATCCCCTTAACACCTTGGCTGTGCCTAGAAATTCTGTCCATAAACGTTATGAACAGAATCGATGACAAAGAGCAACCTTGGCGGAGTCCAACTCTCACCGGAAACAAGCCCGACTTACTGCCGTTAATGTGGACCAAGCTCTGACACGAGCCATGGTCACCTCCATATAATTAGACGGTGCTTGCAGATGTGAAGTTTTTCTCTTCTGGTTCATTTTGTTTGGAATTTGATTTTTAGATTCTGTTCCTTGAAAGTTTTTGTGGTGAAATTTACTTCCTGTTTCCGTAGTTTGAGAGTTTGTATGTATGTTTTGTTTTTTTTGTTTTTTTTACTTCCTGTTTCTCTGTCACATTAGGTCTGTTTGTAACCAGCATACATGTGATCTGTCAGTAACTTCTGTATTTAAACTGAAAATTAAAAAAAAAAGATTGTCAGCTGCTTTTTAATTATCTGGGGCTTTTTGAGTCTTTATCATTATTCCTTCAGTCTTTGTGCCAGTTTGGGCTTCTTCATGCTGAGTCCAGACTTTCTTTCAGTTTTTAGTAATCAAACAAATTTGTTTAGATAAAATCTTAACTTCTTGAACTGAAGACAAGTTGTCTGAAGAAAGGATCTACTTTTTAGCCCATTAAAGCCTTAAATGGCTGTTAGGAGGATAATAAAACCGAAGCAGGAATTATTTTTAATTTTTCCAACTGCAGAAGTTATGCTTCCACTGCAGAGATGTTTTCCAGTCATAAAGGCAGGATGCTGGTGTAAAACTGCAGTGACCAATCAGACTCAGCATGTTCCTCCATGTACATAAAGTGCATTCAAGCCCAAAATCTGCCCCCCTAAGGGAAACCGACTCCACAGCTATTAACAAAACATCTGAGCAGTTCAGCAAATAGTCCTCCTCCCTCAAACACACAGCATCCCTGTAGCTCCATTTATCATCAACACACACACACCCTTACAGCAAATATCTGCAGGACTCAGAACCACAACATATCCTTACTTGTACTGGAGCTTTAAAAATCATCTCCCTGATCTTGTATTTTTATTATTTTTATCATATCAGAAAAATGTAAAGTTTAAGCTTTGAGAGAGTGCTCCAAACATTATAGACATCCAAGACAGAAACCATGATGATGGAATAAATCAGAATTAATAACTTACCCCAAACACTGAGTTCAGGTTTCACTTCAAAGCTGCAACAAGAACCGAAACAATGGTTTCATTTGTCTTTACACACTGCTCAAGCAGCTTGAAGAAAACTAAAATTATACCTGGAATAATATTTCACTGGTTCAGCAACCTTCCGCCCACTCAGAGTCAGGACTGCGACACAGAAATTAAAAGAATTCTGACTCCAGAATGAAGTGTCATGATTCTGGGTTTCTATGCTTGTTTTTGATTTCTTATTTGTATTTATTGTTATTTGAGCTGTTTGTTGTACTTGAATACTTTCATTTGTTTAGTTTTGAGTTTCTCTCCTTGTGTCACAGGGCATTATTTACTACTAACACCCCACAGCTACAATTCATTTACCCATTATTCTCACCTGAAATCCCACTGTCATCATTCCTTCCAGCCTACATATATACTCAATGGCCACTTTATTAAGTCCACCTTGCTGGTACTGGGTTGGACCCCCTCTGCCTTCAGAACTGCCTTAAGTCTTCATGTCAGAGTCAACAGGATGTTGGAAACATTCCTCAGAGATTCTGCTCCATATTGACATGACAGCATCACACAGCTGCTGCAGGTTTGTCAGCTGAACTTCCATCATGGGGATCTCCTGTTCCACCACATCTCAAAGGTTCTGATTGGACTGAGATCTTGTGACTGTGGAGACTGTTGGAGTACAGAGAATCCAGACCCTTTGGACCAGGAAATGCTTGTCCTGTTCTCAGCTGACAGGAGTGGTGGTCTTCTGCTGCTGGAGACCATCTGCTTGAAGGTTGGACATGTTGTGAGTTCAGAGATGATTCTGCAGACCTTGACTGGAACGAGTGGCTATTTGAGCTACTGTTGTCATCTCCAACCAGTCTACCCTCTGACCTCTGACATCAACAAATTATTTTCATCCACAAAACTGCCACTAACTGGATATCTTCACTTTTTTGAAATATGCTGGGAAAACCCCAGAGAAGTTGAGTGTGAAAATCTCAGTTGATCAATAGTTTCTGAAATACTCAGACCAACAACCACGCCACATTTAAAGACACTTAAATCCCCCTTATTCCCTGTTCTGATGCTCAGTTTGAACGTCAGTAAGTCAGATTCACCAAGGCATTTAGCTGCTGTCATGTGATTGGCTGATTACCTATTTGTGTTAATGAGCAATTGAACAAATGGACCTAATAAAGTGGCTGGTGAGTGTAGGCTCACTCACACATCAGTCCATCATGCAGTAGTCCATGTTTCCTTGGCTCTTATGTACTTCCTGTTGTTCAAGTGTGGTCATTTTTTGGTGTCGTGTCAGCCTATTGGATTATTTTACTATTGATAAAAGTCTTAGTTTTTGTTCATTCCAAGTGGTTACTTGAAATTGTATTTTGGATCCTTCAACCTAGAACCTCTTGACAAAGATGTAGCTGAAGGAAGAGACTGACATTGTAGGTTTCACATTTTCAGAATGAAATGACGGAATAAGGACTTTCAAAGTAAACTTACAATGTAAGTTAGGGACTTACTTTGTAATAATCTAAGCTACAACAGAGACAGACATGTATTGACTCGTACTGAAGCCTAAAGGTACAGCCTTTTCCAGTTTATCCTTCTGCTTTTTTAGGACTTTAAATACTGATCTCTGCAGAGCTTCTCACCTGATTCTCCTTTAGTTAAACTTTCTAATCAGAGGTTTTACAAAGTCTCAGTTGGGTGCCATGAATGAAAAATATCACTGAGCAAAACCTGCTAAAAATCAGAAGATCCACTGAC
Organism: Kryptolebias marmoratus; assembly: GCF_001649575.2. Classification (NCBI taxonomy): domain Eukaryota; kingdom Metazoa; phylum Chordata; class Actinopteri; order Cyprinodontiformes; family Rivulidae; genus Kryptolebias; species Kryptolebias marmoratus. Next base: position 31,123,516 of record NC_051438.1, on the reverse strand, counting down.
CCAGAATTTGCAGAGTCACTGGTTGCCATGGTGATTCCAGAGGGGGGAGGGGCATCACCCAGTGGCACTCTTCGTGAGGCAGAAACACAAACTAAACATTAAGCCTTGAACAATCTATGTGTGAAATTTCTTCATCTTAAATAGTTAAATCAAAAAATTTCATCATAACTTTTTAGACAAAAGTACAAACATCTTAGTGAAGAGAAAAGGAAATGTGGTTTGTTGATGGAGGACTGAGTTTTTTTTTTTTTTTTTTTTTTTTTTTTGGGGGGGGGGCTTAACCCTCCTGAACCCTCCTGAACCCTCCTGAACCTCTTGTAACTGAAGAGAGGAAGAAAAGTCTTTGTAACTTTGGGTCCATTTGACCCTAAGGCCACGGGAGGGTTAAGCAGAATTTTGTTTTAGGGCATTTAAGAACCCCATCATCCATCTAAGCACTACAGATATCTTCTTTAACTTGTTCATGACAGCAGGTCTTTGTGAATAGTTTAAAATGACAGTTAGTTACAAAAGAAGAAAAAACAGTTTAAAACAAATCAGAAAACTTAACACAAAGCCCTTCAAGCAGCTTGGAGATTTTCTTTGACTTGTTTTGAAATTACTGAATGCCGTGAACTTTAAAAATGTAGATTCTGTGGTATACGTCCTGCTTTTGACCCTAAACTTTAAAGCTAAGTTATTGTTAAAGTTCTTGTTGTTCATAAATGCTACTGAGCTCAGTTTAGAAACAACAGATCTGAACCCAGAGAGCTCAGTAAAGCAGCTTTAAAGTCATAAACAAATAATTAGATCTTATACTGTGGCCTTTCTGCCTTCTTTTAAGTTCAAAAAGTAAATGTAAAGAAAGACACATCCTCAGTAAATCTTATTTTTCCTGCTTCAGTAGCGAGCAGACGGCTCAGAAAGACTCTAATCCCTGGTGGAGTTTTCCTTTTGTCCAGTTTCTGTCTGATTTTTGTCTTTTAGCTCAAAGTGAATGAAGGTCTGAGGGATTTCATCCTTTCCAAACGTCTTTTTCTAAATGAGCAAACAGCGCTTCGCTTTTCTGAGCTTCAGCCACATCGTGCACTGTCTCACAGCTACGTTTCTATGGCAACAGTGTCCGACTGGGTCCACATGGGAAGATGAACAGGGAATGAAAAAAACAAAGAAAGTTTCTCCTTCGAAGAGCAAACTTGATCAAGGCTTTGACTGGAATCACAGGAAGGACTGAGTTCAGCTGCCTCGCAGCATCACTGCGTTCCCATGACAACCACATCCCTTCGTTCACCAGGCATCTGCTCACTTTGCCCCTCGCTAATTCACAAACAGCAATAATCAATACAAATGATGTAAGTCTGCCATGAGTCCTCAGGGAGGATGGAGAGCTTTATGTAGAACATAAAATGTTCAGACTAGAGAAACACTGCGGGGTCATTTATTTATCTAACATTTTAATCAAAGTGTCTGTTCTCAAACTGAACTTCTGTTTGAGAATGAAAGGTTGAAATAAACAAATAAAAACAGACATTTTAACCAAAGTGTCTGTTTTTATTTGTTTATTTCAACCTTTCATTCTTAAACAGAAGTTCAGTTTGATCTTTTTCTACAACAGCAAAGGAACAAAAAGTTCCTCGAACAATCTTTGAGAAAATGCACATGACCCGCTGCCTTGCATCACAAAGTTTTAAACATAGAAGTCATGGGATGGGGATGACTCTCTGCTACTTCCAGACCAACCTTTGGCTCATTATACTATATGTAAAACTGACTTTGTTTGTTCAGGTGCTTTAGCTGAGCTTGCCATCTTGACTCAGGCTTCAAAGGAACTTGGGATTTGACAACAGATTCCTTATTTCTAAAGATATTTTGTCAAAAAAAGTTCAATATCTGGTCTTCTACTGGAGTTCTGGGGGCTCAAAGGTTCTGTTCAGTGTCGTAGCTGTTCCTTAGATCTCTGAGGTTGTTCCTGGGATCGTTGGAGCACCGAGTGGCACCACAGAAACCTAGACTCTCCACAACTTCATTTCCTTCTGTCTTTTTCTGCAGTGTTCTGAGAAGTCATGTTGTAAATGTACAGAATGAATACACAAAACTGAGACATTTCTTAACACTGATAATAAGGCACTGAGGTGCCTCCTACATGATGATGATGTTTTGTGAACACGTAAGTTTCTTTTTCCTTGCATCCACAAGAAAACAGGATTTTAGGACCCCCTAACAAAATTTTCTTTTGAAAATGTCTTCAAAAGAGATAAAAATTTAAAAATGCCACAATTGTTTTTTTCATTGTAGATTCTCAGTCATCCAGGACCTGGTAAATCAAAAAAAAAAAGTTAAAAAACAAAAACATTTGGACATCTGGTTTCTCTTCTCATCTGAGGAGCTTTCTCAATTCAAACAGCAGAGAGTGTGGAGTTCCAGCTTTTAAAGCTGAGATGTTCTGTAAGATGGATTCACCTGCAGATTAATCACTTTCTTCACAATAGAGGCTCATTAGGGACTTTGTTTGCCTGACTCACAACTCCAACTTAATTGAGAAAGCTCCCTTGATGAGAAACCAAATGTCTTCAGCTACAGAATAAAAAGTCCAGTTGCTTTTGTTTTTTTAACTGTTTTTGATTGTTTTTTTTTCTGTCGAGGGCCTAAATACAATGTTTTGAAAACAGTGATGTTTTAGCTCCATTTTTTAAAATCTAACCTTTGACCCAAGGGCCTCCCCTAACTCTTCTTGTGTTTAAATTATTTTGCCCCTAACGTGTAAGCTTTTTGTGCTTGCTGCATGTCTTGGTTCTTGTTGTTGGTGTATTTTTGTGGCAGTGTTACAGCACCACATACAGGCCTCGCAGAGTTACTGCAGAATTTGTGTTGTTTTTTAGAAGCAACAAATAAAAAGTTTTAGAAAAAGTGTTTTTTGTGTCATCAATGCAGAAATAACTTCATGACCTGAAAAAATAATTGAATTTTGAAATTCTCAAAAACATTTCTTGTAATTACTTGAACATTTTGAACTCTGAACTTTGGGTTGGACTCTCCAATCTCCGGTGCTGAGGTCACCGAGGTGGTTAAGAAGCTCCTCTGTGGCAGGGCTCCGGGGGTGGATGAGATTCACCCGGAGTTCCTTAAGGCTCTGGATCTTGTAGGGTTGTGTTGGTTAACGCGACTCTGCAATATCGCGTGGACATCGGGGGCAGTTTCTCTGGATTGGCAGACCGGGGTTGTGGTCCCCTTATTCAAAAAGAGGGACTGGAGGGTGTGTTCCAATTACAGAGGAATCACACTCTTAAGCCTCCCTGGTAAGGTCTATTCGGGGGTTCTGGAGAGGAGGGTCCGTCGGATAGTCGAACCTCGGATTCAGGAAGAGCAGTGTGGTTTTCGTCCTGGCCGTGGAACACTGGACCAGCTCTATAC
>NC_051438.1:31116943-31119142 GCF_001649575.2 Kryptolebias marmoratus | reverse complement strand
GAGTAGAGCCGCTGCTCCTCCACGTCGAGAGGAGCCAGTTGAGGTGGCTCGGGCATCTGGTGAAGATGCCTCCTGGACGCCTCCCTGGTGAGGTGTTCCGGGCACGTCCCACCGGGAGAAGGCCCAGAGGAAGATCCAGGACACGCTGGAGGGACTATGTTTCTCGGCTGGCCTGGGAACGCCTTGGGATTCCCCCGGAGGAGCTGGCCCAAGTCTCCCTGCTTAGGCTGCTGCCCCCGTGACCCGACCCCGGATAAGTGGAAGACAATGGATGGATGGATGGATGGATGGATGGATGAAGCAGATTTAAATCCAGTCAGATTCCTGCATCTGCATGACAGTGGTGTTGCTGCTTTAATCTTCCACTTTTTGTTTTATTTTGGTTTTAATCCCAGTTTTGTCGTTCAGTTCTACATTAACCTATTTTCCTCTCTCTTATCTTACCTCTCTATGTTTAAGTCAATGTCTGTGATGGTTCGAACACACACAAAACCCTGAGTGAAATAAATCCTAATCTGGCTCTAATTTGAAGAGTTCAGGCAGATCACTCCATCACACTGTACATCTCTGACTCTGCAGACATGTGAATCGTTTCCGTCCATCTGTGATTTTCTGCAGATTGTTGAGTGTTACCTTCAGCTCAGAGCTTCTTGGCAGCGTTTCTTTTGTGTGACTGTTTTCTGTGCCAAGGCCACAGTGTTTGTGCGAGCGATGAGGACTCCTTAAAAAACATCTTTGAACTCATTACAGGCTGCAATGAGCTGATCGGCACTCAGGGAATCTGAAGAGTCTCTTTTATTGTGACAATGACCTTTCTGCTCTATTCTGCTTTAAAACTGTGACCTGTCAGAAAATAACGTATTTTAAAGCTTTGAGAAATGATTTCCATTAAACCTGATGAAGGTATTTACCTCCAAGAGGCTGATGTGTGCTGCTTTCAACTTAAACTCCTGGCCTTTATCCTGGAACAACTAAGAGGTCAAGCTTCTTCATGATATCTGTGTCACTTTATGAAAGATTGTTAAATAAAAATGTTTCTGGATTTTTGTAGATGAACCCTAAAGACTTAAAAATTTGAAAATTTTACAGTAACTCCACACTGTGCCACCATGATGTGGATCTAACCATCTATAGACCTGAAGTCAGAGCTGCCGGTCCGGCAGAACCACATAGTTGATCTATGTATTGGACACGGGAAAGATCAGACGACCTCCAGGTGCATGGTTGGACATCAATTTCATGCAGGTGGTCCATAATCACTTGTGGGTGTTGTCTTGTTCCATCCATCCATCCATCCATCCATTCATCCATCCATCCATCCATCCATCCATCCATCTTCTTCCGCTTATCCGGGGTCGGGTCGTGGGGGCAGCAGCCTAAGCAGGGAGACCCAGACTTCCCTCTCCCCAGCCACTTGGGCCATCTCCTCCGGGGGAATCCCAAGGCGTTCCCAGGCCAGCCGAGAAACATAGTCCCTCCAGCGTGTCCTAGGTCTTCCTCTGGGCCTCCTCCCGGCGGGACGTGCCAGAAACATCTCACCAGGGAGGCGTCCAGGAGGCATCTTAATCAAATGCCCAAGCCACCTCAACTGGCTCCTCTCGACATGGAGAAGCAGTGGCTCTATTCTGTCCCTCCCGGATGACCGAGCTTCTCACCCTATCTTTAAGGGAGAGCCCAGACAACCTGCAGAGAAAACTCATTTCAGCCGCTTGTATTCGCGATCTCAGTCTTTCGGTCACTACCCAAAGCTTGTGACCATAGAGGGTAGGAACATAGGTCGACCGGTAAATCGAGAGCTTCGCTTTTTGACTCAGCAAAAATACTGTAAGTTAATTATTCTTTCTGTGCAGCCCGGTACCAAATGATCCATTCATGGCCCAGGGGTTGGGGACCTCTGATCTACAGCACCTTAGAGTAGAAAGGATCAGTGGATCCAGTCCCAGAGGGCTACAGCAGTCCCAGGCAGACACCTGGAAACACCCCAAGGCAGCTGGGAATCCTCACAGAGGTAGGTCGCCAGTGAAGCACAGGGTCAGCAGCCCCCAGTACAAAGAGGTACAGAGAAAGGGACAGGCCACCAGCCCCCCCAACCCAACCACGCCACCACCTTCCACTGCGCAAGCCAAGCCCAGGACCCAACACCCCAACGGCCTGGCACCCACACCAGCCCCTGACATAAAAACCACCCAGCACCAAGCA
>NC_051438.1:31097574-31116492 GCF_001649575.2 Kryptolebias marmoratus | reverse complement strand
ACTATCCGACGGACCCTCCTCTCCAGAACCCCCGAATAGACCTTACCAGGGAGGCTTAAGAGTGTGATCCCTCTGTAGTTGGAACACACCCTCCGGTCCCTCTTTTTGAATAAGGGGACCACCACCCCGGTCTGCCAATCCAGGGGAACTGCCCCCGATGTCCAAGCAATACTGCAGAGTCGTGTTGTCCTGTTGAAAGACTAAACCAGGTTTCTGTCTCAGGAGGAGTAAGACATGCAGATGCAGGAAGTCACTGATGTAGCTCTGTTCTGTCTGGTTATGGTTATTTGTTAACCTTATTATAAATGGTTTTAGTACTAATCCATTCAGTTTGTGGAGGGTGTTTAATTAGAAACATTAGGAATCTCATTAATGGGCAGATTTTTTGTGCTCACTGCTCCATATTAAGCTCTTCTTTAGGTAACTCCTATGTTTCTGCATCAGATTCACAAAGCAAACAGCTAAGATTTATTGGAACTGTTTTAGTATCAGAAGACAGCAGATCTGCTGCACAACCTAAATATGACTGATTGCCACAAACACATCAGCATCAAAAGTGGCATTAAGAAAAAAATGTTTTCTACTATTAACAGATGAAGAAGTATTTTTACTTAATAAATTGATAAAATGATACGTCTGAACCACAAGGTGCACTCTGCCTACCCTACCATTATGGTGAGAGTCAGACCAGCACCCCTGTCCTCTTAGCTGCTGCAGACTATGGGGGAGGGGGTCAACAATAACTATGCCACAAAATAATTCCTTCAGCTCTCTTTGTTAATCTGGGCAGTCTGCTGAAATGTTCTGTAATCAGAAGGATTTTACACATTTTTTTAACATGTAGATATAATCATGTCTGACTCTCATCACTGGAAGATAGCAATAATAATAATAATAATAATAATAATTAGAAGAAGAAGAAGAAGAATATTGATGTTATTAATGCTATTGATTGATGCTAAACACTTGTTGCAAACAGCACTGAGCTCTGAGAATCAGATGGCAGGTATTTCTATAAGCATGAGAGGGTTTTCCTCTAAAATCAAAGTAAGATCTCATTTAAATGTGGCCAAACTGCAGCAGCACAAAGATGTGCTGTGCCAGGATGGAGATACTAAATTTTATGAACTAAACAGATGCACAAAACCTGAATCTGCACCTGAGAAAGCATGAATCTGTTCATGCTTGTGCTTTGTGTTGTACAGATAAATGTGTTTGAAATTGAGTTTAAAGAAGCTCCGAATTTAAAATATTTGCTGCACTATCACACATCCTGTTTGTTCACAGAAACACATGACTCTGCAAAGAACACTGAATGAGGAGGTAAATCTCCCACATTGCACCGGGCCAAGCCTCTTTGATGTAAGGTCAGTAAAGGCAGCATGGAGTGGAAGGAATTACAGTTATCTGTCAAATGCAGATCCTTTGATGGACGGCCTGAGTGCTCTTTGGGTCTGAAGAAGAGCTTTAAGCAGACATGCAGATGAGAGCAGCTTAAGATGAAATGCAGCCTTCTGACTGGTCAGTTCTGAGCTGGTTGGAGCAATCACTGTTTGTCCTGAGTCAAATCTTTAGCTTTTAATGTGTACTTTCAGTATTTATGTTTTTACATCAGCAAACAAAGCTTTGTCTTATTTTTTTACTTTTTTCTTTAAATCATCCAAAAACAAGGAAATTGTCATTTTAAATTTTTATTTATTATTTTGCTGCTGCTTGTCTAGAAACACAACAGGGAGAAATAATCTGTATCCAGAAACAACAAAACTGAAAACAAAATATCTGTCTAAGTTTGAAGAATCTTGTATCAACCTTCACTTTATTTGAAGTTAACAAGCTCAACTTTTTCAGCAGAACTTTCTGCCACTTTTCTGAGACACCACCTGTCAGAACAGATTTTATCAGCAGCAGCTCATCAACATGCACTTCTTAAATGCAGCCAGGAGACTAATTGGGCTTCTGCCAAAAATTAATTTATCTGAATCTCTTGAGTCATTTTCAAAGAATGGATCATTATTTTTGAAATGATGATTCTTTTTGCTTTTTTATTTAAAGCAGCTAAATGGGAAGATTTCACACACATATGTTTTTGTTGACCTTTTTGTCCCATTAACGAATCTCAGAGTATTAGGATGTGTTAGGATCCCTGCTTTTTCAAGATCTTTTTTCAGTTTTCCTTCTTGTCCAGGTGGAGCTGTGGGCAGGCTAAGTCATTTCCTTCCAGCTGCTCACACCGGTGTCCAATCATCCTCACCAATAAATTATTTTAATCTTTTTTTCTCTCCAAAAACCCTGGGAGGAACTGCAAACTGAAAATCATAACAAAAAAAGGAAATATAAAAGTAAAGGTGCTTTAAGGTTATGAAAATAACACTTAAAACATTTGATAAAGTCTAAAAAAGCTGACCTATATTTTTTTATAAATTAAGTTTATTTCTGTTTGTAAAATTAATTATTTTTCAGGAACCCATTATAATAAAATCTTTCCCAACATTTTTTGCCTGCTTTATGTAAATGTTTGTTGATTCCAAACCAAACCGTTTCAGCCAGGACTCCATCAATAAGCAGACTTTATTCATCCTGACAAGGTAATGGTCAAACAGATTAGATAATAATAAATATCAATTGAAGAAGAAGCCGCCTTTGCTCAAACTCAGTCAGAGAAAGACAAATAAGATTAGTTTGTTTAGTGTGAGGAGATGATGAGGTTCTGCCAATGCACCTCCAGATTCCCCTGTTCGCTTTTCAGGCATTGAGACATTTGTAAAGTTTAACTGTTCATTACTGAGACTCAAAAACAAAACAGCCTCCTCATTACGGAGCACAACATTTCCTGTTACAACTCACACACACACACACACACACACACTCAGCAGCCTGCTGTGATGTGCACAAGCTCAAAAATAGTTCATTCAGCATGAAAAACAACTGCTATTTATCACAAAGACTCACCATAAGTGAGAATAAGCAATTAAAATATGTGGGTCAGAGCTTTTTGTGATAGTGCTTACACTACGACACAGCAGTACGAGATGAAATACAGCCGAGAAGCTGACTGGCTGCATCTTCTACACACAAACTGTCAGGATTCCTGTTTTTTGGCCTGTCTTGTCCACAAATCACCTTCTATTGCAGGATTAGACTGCACTAGAATAGGGCGTTGATTACAGATCATCATATTTAAGGCTGAGCTGCAGAAAAGCCATGGCTGGACCATTGAAAGTCACTTGGTGATCTTAGACATACAATCACTCTAACAATTCCCTGAGTCTTAATGGTATTAATGTTTTGTACTTACCTGTGTTCACTTGTAGAATGTCCTCGAGGGGCTCTTAATATATCCTTCCCAAAGGACACCAAAGAAGATGCTAACGACAACAAGCTTCCTTTTGTGGACTGTCTGGTTCACATGGAGAGAGAGGACAGCCTTAACACTGAGGTCTACAGGAAACCAACCCAAAAGGATCAGAACCTTCTGCTGGACTCTCACCCCCTCTGGAACACACACTCTCTGTCATCAGAACTCTACAGCATCGGGCTGAACACGTCCCCACGAAGACAGAAGGGAAGGAAAAGAACAGAAACACATCAAAACGGCTCAGACACAGAGGCTGGTCCAGCCTTAGGAGACAGAGGCCAGTCCATCCTGAGGACACAGAGGCCGGTCCATCCTGAGGACACAGAGGCCGGTCCATCCTGAGGACACAGAGGCTGGGGGATTTCCCAAAGGACCCCCTCAAACTTAAAGGGGACCTATTATGCAAAATTCACTTTTTGACTGTTTTTGTTATTCCATTTAGGGATCTACTGCTTCTAGAAACAGTCCAAGTGCAAGAAAAACCCACTCACCTGTTTTTTGACAATAAGTAAATGTTTTCTGGTGTCTGTGAAGTGTCTTTAAAGGGTGGACATTCTTCTGGGTCTTCATAATTGCAGCAACGATGTAATGATCAAAATAAATGACTTTGCAGACATAAGTTATTCTTGAACAGTGAGAGTTTATTCAAAATAACAGAGTCTGTGCCGAATCGAGACTTCTGGCCCAATCAGTGAAATCCCCCCGTTCCTCTGAGGCTGCTTCTTTTTATAAACATTTACCACACCCAGTTGTAGAATAAAACACACACACATCCCACTGGGACAGACTTTAACAGTATGGATTCATGTACTTTCATGTACTTTCCCTTTATGGTGAGAAGCTGGGGTCTTCAGACGTGCAACAGATAATTTTCCATATTCGTCTTTGTGTCGTTGCTTTTCGAACAACGTGAGCTTAGGAGAACAAAATCCACTTCCTAATAAAGGATTGTAGCTGAAGACAATGTCTACACTCGGAACTCAGGCCCCATCGCAACACAGCACAGATGTAACACAGACACCTCATCTGAAAAATTACCTGTTTCAAAATCCTCGGGATTGTTGCGTCACAATTGTTGTTACCTAGCAACCCCAAGCCAAGCCCAGCCCCTCACCTAGCAACCCAAGTGGAGCTCCGCCCACTTCATTACAGGAAGACTGTCATGTTAGTTCTGCTGGTTTTACCGCTGAACAATGTCTGCTGGAAAAGAAAATGTTCTGTTGTCGGGTGCAGTATAGAACGTGTCCATGCATGTTCTCCCAGTCACAGAGAACAGAGCTGTGTGGCTTCATTTTATTTTTGATGGAAATGTCCCCACCATATTGACTAAGAAAGCTGTAGTTTGAACAGCTCATCAATTGAATGAGAGCTCATCCAATTCCAGAGAGATTGTAGCACTAAACAAGCAAATGTTTTTATTTTAAGTTTGATTTTTCTTTCCCAAAACCTCCTGTACTTAGATTAAAAAATGACTTAATGACAGAACAGCAAAATTAAATAGAAAAAATATGCAAAACCAACAAATTTACAGTCACAAATTGTAATACCTTATGGTCTGATTACAAGCAGCTTTTTTTATATTTGAAGCTCAACAAGCAAACTTATTGATCACAACTTGTTTTCTGTTTTTATTATGAACTTTTTATGGTTATTACATTTAAACCAATAAAGGCTCATTTTTATAAGCATGTCTTGTTTTAGATTTTAGGCTCTGTAAGTAAAATATAACAGATCAATGTATTTCAGATGATTTTATCTGAACTGTGTTTTGTTTAAACACTTTGCATCAGAACCTCACTGGAACATTTTGAACAGCCACTCCGGCCTGACTGGATTAAGTTACAATAAACAAAAGGATCAGAAGAAGATCCATCTTCCTGCAGCTAATACATTTCTGTGAAAAATAGAGTCTTGGATTGCTTTGGGACGTCCCCAGTCTGTTGGTTAAGAAAAGATTTTACAGGCTTCACTAACGAGACAAGGAGAAATTGATGTTTCTGTGAACAAAAAAAAACGAAAACCTGATTACTCCACCAATAATGAGTAAATATGATGTAATGTGCTGATTGTTTTGTCAGCCTAACAAAAACAATTATATGTGAAATGTAAATACTGATAATAAAAAAAATATTTCACAATTCAAATTAGATCAACTTTTTAAACATTTTATGGTAAAACATAAACAACTAGTGTGTTTTCACAAAAGTAGTTTAGGTAAATTAAAGTATGACCTTCATGTCCTTAAACAACAAAAGTGTTCCTAACATGAAACATAAAATTATATTAAATAATATTCAGCCAATTGTAAAAATGTGTTTTCATATTGTTTAGGTTTATTGGTTCAGTTTTCTATTAACATAGAAAGAAAATGGTGCCACTTCACAATAAGAGTCCCTTTCTAAATGATTTAACAATGCTTTATGAAGAGTTTAATCATGAGTTTAAAAAGCATTTATAAATCAGTTATGAAACTCTGTTCTTACCCTGAAGCAGACTCATTTTTTGTACTTTGATTCATTCAGATAAATGGAGCTTAGTTGTTCTGCTTATTTTTTGGCTAAATAACTTTATTTTATGTAAAACAAACGTTTTATCTACACACACTCATAGTTAGGTGTTGTGACAGTTTTCAAAAGTATTTAATAACAGAAATAGAACTATGCAACAAAATTCTGGGGTGCCAGTCAGGTATCCCTCCTGACACATAGGATAATTTCATTCAAATACCTTTGCACACAATACAGCCACATAAGGACCGGACACACCAGGTGTTGACCCTCAATTGGTCAAATGACAACAGAAATTTTCTTTTTGAGCAACAGCACATGAAAAAAAAAACTCAGTAGCATCAACAACAACAAACAAATCGCTATTTTCCTGGCTTTGAAAGCTCAAGTGTCCATAAAGAGAAAATAAACAATTAAGTTAAAAAAATGTCTTTACTGTCCTTTCCAAGGAGGTACAGGCTCCCATATAAATTTCCTTTTGCTCCACAGCAACAGCTGCAGAACAATGACACAACAACAAAAAATAACCATCAGGCTACATAAGCCATAAACTTTCATATTTACAGGAAAGAAGAAAGAGAAAGAAAAAAAAATGTAAACACTTACAGTGTAGAATTCACACGGCAGATATGGAAACACAAAATAGGTTCCTACGTTTCTGTGATGGATAAACAATATTCAATATTACTATAGAGTGTATTGAGTATTTTACTTTGGGAACTTTTGAAAGTATAAGATGTCGCCATGTGCAATGGACCTACCGGAGTTTTAGTGGTGAGGGATTGAACAGCCTCAGCGCTGTGCCTAAAACAAGGTTTCCGATCTGGGATGCACGCTTGTGACGATTTGTGAAAACGTCTGTACGCTTCTAGCGTCAAAAGGTAACTGACTGAGCGTCCTGAGAGGCGTCGTATTTCCTGTCTCTCGTGAGCGCGCACGACGTTCGCGTCCCTGAAAAACAAGCGTCAGGTGTTGTGTCAAAAAAAACAAACGCCCAAGCCTTTTCCCTGGGTTCTCGTGAGCTCCACGACGTTCGCGTCCCCGAGAAAACGAGCGTTAGGTGAGGAGACAAAACCTGTGCAACATAGCTCCAGAAATGAGCGGGTTGTCACAGTGTTTTTTTAACTATTTATTAGTGGTTCATATTGTCATATAATCTTGTTTCACTTCTACCTTCATCTACATGAGGTTTGTTTGTTTGTTGTCAAAAACAATCAAGATCAGGCATTATTCTTTCAATATTTTCAAATAAAATAAAATTAGAAACCTGTTTTCATTATATTTGCTGAAACACTGAACAAGTAAAATTGGGACACTTTTGAAATGAACATAATTATCAAAATGTTCATGAATTCTATTTATTGATTGAGAGCTGTTGAAGTGGGGTTCTATTGAAACATGCTGGTTCTACAGCATCTGACGTGGACCTTGTTAATCCAGGCGACATCCGAGCCACTCGGCTTCATGTGTAGGTCTCTCTAACCGAGGCTATATCAGGAATCAAATCCTGAACCTCTGATCTTCCTGTACCAAAGTCATGTGACATAACCAATGATCAGCCTCCCAGAAACGATGATGATGATGATGATGATGATGATGATGGATACTTCTAATCCTTTGCAGAAAATTACAGGGTCACAGCAGCAGCAGTCACACACAGACAACAGCAACAAAAAAGTGATTATACTACTAATAATAATATTCTGATAATAATACTAATACTAAAACTAAAACATTGATATAACTAAATATATAAATAAATCTCTATAAATATATATAATATTGATACAAAATACACTAATGCTAAAAAATATAGTGCATAAAAATACACTGAACAAAGTGCATGTGTGTGTGTGTGTGTGTGTGTTTGTCTGTTTCAGTCTCGGTTGGTGTTTTGGTTTTTCTCACCTTCTTCACTTTTGGTTATTTTTATCTGTAGAGTCTGTCCAACTCAAACTTACTTTTTCTTTACATCTTATTTTTTACTTAAGCTTTATATTTTGTTTTTAACCACACATTTGGTTTTTTGTGTCCTTTTGTTTATAGATGTTAAATATTTTCCAACCTTTTTTTTTTTTTAACAAGCTGACACTGAGCTTACAATTCATGCAGAAACAGATGCCAGCCTCCCACAAGCTCAGATCTGGTAAACAAACCAACCTGACGCTACAAAAACTTCTCATTAAACAATGCAACTTTATCAGCCGCCCACGGCTAATGTGAAAATGTGCAGCGCAGTAATGAGAAGGGATGAGGTGAAGAATGGAGAGTTGTTGGGGTGAGCCAACCAAACGGCAGGAAGCAGATGATGGAAAGCTGTAGAGGCAGCACTTTACAGTAACACTGCATTGACAAGCAAAGCCCTTTGTTTGTGCGTTTTTATATAAAACCCTGCAGGTGCTGAAGACACACGTGTTTGCACGTGTGCAAATGCCTGTTTGACCTGTGGGTGATGATGCAGGCATGGAAATGTTTTGAAGCTTGTGTTTTTCTGCACAAACTGACCTTTCTGTCTCTCTGGAGTCATCAGAGAAACTGGCTGTGGTTCTTTGTGGCTCTGGGTTTTCACTCATGCAGATGGTTTGAGCTTCATTTCAGAAGATATTTAAGTTATTTGGAGTTTAGACAATAAATCAAAGTGAGAGCACGAAGGGCAGTTATTTTGGATAGTGCACAGAAAATGTGAACCACTTCTTAAAAAACAGCATTTTAATGGTAACCCTGTGAATAAATGGTTTCCATTTAACATCAACTGTGTGATGATTGGGGGAGCGAGAGGTGTTGGATGTTCTTCCTGCTGATGGTGAACAAAAAGTTCATTATTTCTAGAAAAAAAAATCAAAGAAATTCCGATGTAGCTGTTTCTGAGGGCTCAAATATTTAAGATTTTATGAGCTCTCACACATTGTATCAGTGCTAATAGTCCTCCTACACTTATGGCTGTGAGCTTATGGATTACAGCAGGAATAAGGGACATTTCTCTGACTCAAATGGAAGGTTAAAGTTCAATTTTGGCCCTCCTTCTCCTGAGAGCTCTGTGGTTTTCTCAGTCTGCATCACAGTCCATCAGATGGTTTCGATGCAGTCCAACAAATTACCAGTGTCTTATTCTTTTAGGATAGACAGGAAACCTATTGCTTATCTAACAAATGAAAGCCATTAGAGCAGGTCTGCATTTCAAAGGCAGCAGATGAAAACTGGTGAAACTGGAAGAAGCTTTAAATGAACTCTGAATCCAGTCTTCTTCTTTTACAGTTTCCAATAAAAGTAACTTTGTGCTTGTTTCAGTTTAGATGATCTTTGTTTAACCTGTGTTTAACCTTTTTCCAGATTTCCTGAACAACATACAGTATTTACAGTATTTAGGTGATAATTCCTTCAGCCTCTCTGCTGCTACTGCTGCTGCTGTTTTGAAGGCTGTGTTGCTATATGTGGTGGTGACACGTGTCAGCTGTGGGTGGAGCTGTGGGCGGGTTTTATTAAGACAGAGGAGGCATGAATCCATCTGTCAGACAGACCTCGAACGTCTCTTTTAATAGCTCCATCATCAGACGTTGCCAGCAGCTCTAATTGGCAGAACGTGGGTGTTGATGGTATTAAAATGGCTGCCGTGGTGTTCACCTCCATGACTGCATGCTGTCAGTTATATGTTGGGGGTAGGGGAGCTCTGTTTTCTCTGTTTGCTGCTTTTAAGCAGAGCTTAGATTTAAAATGTGATGCAGCTCTGCCAAAACACCAGTGGAACCGATCTGCTACTAAATATCAGTTATTTAACCCTTGATTTCTTTAATTGTTACTGAATTGTTTCATATTTTTATCTAATAAATGGACATTTCTCATTTCAAAAAGTATTTGTATTTTCATCTTCCACTTACAGAAGAGTTAAATTAGGTTTGAATAAACTCAATCCAATCTAAGTAACCAATGACCAATGATATTCATTTTTTTAGCTAAAACCTTTTATTAAAACAATAGTGATTTATGAACACAGCTGTGCTGAAACTGGTAGAAAAAAAACAACTATTCAATGAAAGAATGCATGTCACACTGTCACGCATACCAAACAAATCTGGGAACCGACTCATTTGGTTCTGGTCACCAAAATGAGCTGGTTCTTTCAGCTCCTGAAATCTCAAAGAGTCGGCTATTTGGAACTGGCTCAAAGACATGAACTCCATCATTAATGACAAAGATTCAAAGGGTGAGGCTACCATTGGAGCAGAAAGATGTTTGTCAAGTCAAGTTTATTTGCATAGCACATTTATGCAAGAAGGCAGTTCAAAGTGCTGTACATCATTAAAAAAAAACAAAATTAAAAAGTCATAAAAACAACATATGGTCACCAATTGAGAAACCAGTTCACATCATATGTGTTGGTCAATGGTCCATTTCTTATGGTTCTAAAGGAACTCTAAACAGGTGGGTTTTAGCCTTGATTTAAAGGAACTCAGTGTTTCAGCCGGTTTGCAGTCTTCTGGAAGTTTGTTCCAGATTTGTGGTCCATAAAAGCTGAAAGCTGCTTCTCCATGTTTGGTTCTGGTTCTGGGGTGCAGAGTAGACCAGAACCAGAAGACCTGAGTGTTCTGGAAGGTTGATCCAACACCAGCAGGTCTTTAATGGATTGTGGTGCTGAGCCATTCAGTGATTTATAAACTAGCAGAAGTATCCATCCATCCATCTATTTTCTTTACCTGCTTCTCCATTCCGAGTTGCAGGGAGCTGGTGCCTATCCCCAGCAGTCACTGTGCGAGAGGCGGGGGACACCGTGGACAGGTTAGCAGATGTATTTTAAAGTCTATTCTTTGAGCTACAGGGAGCCAGTGTAGGGACTTTAAAACTGGTGTTATGTGCTCTATCTTCCTGGTTTTAGTGAGAACACGAGCAGCAGCGTTCTGAATCAGCTGCAGCTGTCGGATTGAGTTTTTAGGCAGACCTGTGAAGATGCTGTTGCAGTAATCAATGCGCCTAAAGATAAACGTGTAGATGAGTTTCTCTACATCTTGCTGGGACGTTAGTCCTTTAAGTCCGACTTTGTAACTGTCTTTATGTGGCTCTGAAGGTTCAGGTCTGAGTCCATCACTACACCCAGATATCAGGCCTGATCACTAGTTTCTAGCTGGAATAACTGAAGCTGTGTGCTGACTCTGGATCAGTCCTCTTTAGGTCCAAAGATAATTACTTCAGTTTCGTTTCTGTTCAGCTGGAGAACTCTCTGGCACATCCACACATTGATTTGTTCTAAACATCTGTTCAGTGCCTGGATGGGTTCAGAGTCACCTGGTGACATCGTGATGTAGAGCTGTGTATCATCTGCGTAGTTATGGTAACTAAGCTTATTTCTTGTTATAACCTGAGCTTGTGGGAGCATATAGAAATTGAAATACAGCAGTCCCAGGATTGAACTTTAGGTTACCCAATATGTGTCTTGCTTCAATGAGAAGTTACCTATTGAAAAAAGAAGTCCCTGCTCTTTATGTAAGATCGATTTGTGTCTCAAAAACACTTCAGCTCCTGAAGGCATTATTCTGACCTCTGACTTCTTACCTCAGATTAGTACCGGATGGACATGAACATCTAATTATGAGTCTGTGAGCGAGGCTGTGACTAACAACAACTAACAGGGGCTAATGATGGCTTACTATGGCTAACAGTTGCTAATTTAATTCAATTCAGTTTATTTATATAGTGTCAATTCACAACCAAATTCTATTTAGTAAAAGTTGTTTATCAAAGGAAGCCAGCAAATTGCGTTGAATCTTGCCTTCGTCACAATCTCTCAACCTGAGCAGAGCGGAGGCGAAAGTGGAAAGGACTCCCTTTTAACGGAAGAAACCTCCAGGAGAACCAGAACCACAACCAGGCTCAGGAGGGGCAGCCACCTGCTTCAACCGGCTGAGGTTTGAGAAGTATTTAGTCCTTTCAGAGGAATTTCACCTCACTACTTTGTTTCCCTCATCATAACTTTGATGTTGCAGAAAAGATGGACACACAAATGAGTCTCAGACCAGAGGTTCAATCATTAATCACACATTTATTAAACATTCAGCTGAATGGAGACAGACCACTCACCAAACCCGGAGCACCCCGTCACACACACCAAAATCACGAGTTGTGTCTGGGCTGGTTCCCCTTTCACCTTTTTTTTATACTATGAGCCACGCTCAAGACCAGGGTTTCTGCACACAAACAGCTGAAGCAGCTTGCTTTTCCGTCTCAAGGACGGCTTCCTAATCTCACTCGCTCATGTCGTGATGCCCTGGAGCCTTCTTCCTCCCTCACCCCACTTACACAGCTTTTCTGTTGTGATTCTGCCCCATTCGCTCCTCTTCAGTTAATTAAGCACGTTTTTTAATAATTAGTTTGTATGTTTTATTTTATCATAAGCTAAGCGTAACATCATTTTAGCAATTAAAGTATCAAAGTTTGACACAGACAAACATAGAATGACAAGTCCAAGTGTAGTTTATATTGGAAGAAAGACAAATAAAACACATGTTAATCATATAAATAATTACAGTAGAGCAAGTAAAGACAGCATCAGAGTGCGAAAATATGGTTGGTTTGTCCTATAGAAGTCTAACCCTATAACAGCAGAACTAAGGAGTAGGTCAGGAAACCCAAGCCAACCCTAACTATAGGATTTATCAAAAAGGAAAGTCTTAAGTCTAATCTTTAAGGCAGATAGAGACAAGAGAGGAGACTGAGAAGTGAAAGTTCTGCTTCCTGTTCTACTTTTAGAAACATTAGGAACCACAAGGAAACCTGCAGTCTGAGAGCAAAGTGCACTGCTAGGAAAATATGGAACAATAAGATCTTTAATGTAAGATGGAGCTGGTTGTTGAGAGCTTTGGATGATAGAAGTAAGATATTAAAATTCTATTTTGATTTTGACAGGGAGCCAATGGAGAGAAGCTAACAGTGGCTAATGCTTCTTTCATACAGCTTTCTGATCAGCTCCCAGCCTTTGATTCTTGTCTGTCGATAAAACGGGAGATGAAGGGTGGAAACTTACAGCAGAGGACCAGACTTTTTTTTTAGATTTATTTCATGGTTTCCACATGAGCTTTATAATAACTTTATTCTTACTCTTGGTGGAAACTGTTTCTGGTTCACCGCTATGAGTTTAAGATTAGATTAAACTGGAATGAAACGTCTGCTATTCAAGCTACCTTTTGGACACTTTTATGTCTTTAGCTTCTTTCAGCTGTGAAGCAGTAAAAAAAAAACCTCAATTACATGTTTTTGAACTCAATGAGTCATTCCAGGAAAGAATTTATGTTAGGAAAGTGCATGGTGAACCCAGAATGGTGGGCTAACATAAAACTAATTTATTAACAAAAGAAAACCAGAAACCAAAGAGCTGACGAGACAGCAACAAAATGAAACAACAAAAACCGATGAGCAAAAACATATGGCACAAAAGCATGGCATGGAGCTCTAAACCCAGTTCTATTTGAAGCTCTAAACCCGGTCCTGTTAGAGCTCTAAACCCGGTCCTGTTAGAGCTCTAAACCCGGTCCTGTTAGAGCTCTAAACCCGGTCCTGTTAGAGCTCTAAACCTGGTCCTGTTAGGAGCTCTAAACCCGGTCCTGTTAGGAGCTCTAAACTCGGTCCTGTTTGGAGCTCTAAACCCGGTCCTGTTTGGAGCTCTAAACCTGGTCCTGTTGGAGCTCTAAACCTGTTCCTGTTAGGAGCTCTAAACCCGGTCCTGTTAGGAGCTCTAAACTCGGTCCTGTTTGGAGCTCTAAACCCGGTCCTGTTTGGAGCTCTAAACCCGGTCCTGTTGGAGCTCTAAACCTGGTCCTGTGTGGAGCTCTAAACTCTGTCCTGTTAGGAGCTCTAAACCCGGTCCTGTTGGAGCTCTAAATCTGGTCCTGTTAGGAGCTCTAAACCTGGTCCTGTTAGGAGCTCTAAACTTGGTCCTGTTTGGAGCTCTAAACCCGGTCTCTGTTTGGAGCTCTAAAGCCGGTCCTGTTTGGAACTCTAAACTTAGTCCTGTTAGAGTTCTAAACCCGGTCTCTGTTTGGATCTCCAAGAGCTATTATTATTATTATTATTATTATTATTATTATTATTATTATTATTATTATTATTATTATTATTATTATTGTTATTATTAATAATAATAATAATAATAATAATAATAATAATAATAATTATAATAATAATAATAATAATAATAATAATAATAATAATAATAATAATAATAATAATAATAATAATAATAATAATACAAGTTATATGAAAAATGAATTCTAGTTTAAAGTATGACCTCAGAGATATTTCCGTTCTTGGCTGTTAATAAAACTTGTTTGTTTGACTGATTCAAACTAAATTTTGCTCATCACATTCTCAGCCAGACACAACGCCCTCCCCTTCCTGTGCAGAAAGGAAGTTCAAAGACAGTTAAAAAATGGAAGCATGACACAGGTGTGATCTCTGTAATTGTGCACGTTATCATTTATCCTGATGGTGGCTGCGGGCCAATCAGAAGCATGCGGCGTGGCGGCGGGTCAGATGAACGGATGTAGTTGGTGTCGGTAGAACCCGGTCACTTTGACAAACATGTGCTCCAATTAGAAAAGCCATTAATTTCAATTTCAGCTGCGATCTCTCCTCACATCTCCGCCCGCTGCGGCACAACGGCTGACTCTGTTCATTTTGTGCTTCGCTGACTTTGAGTAATAGGGGGCTAGCATGCATCCTGAGTGTGTGTGGGTGTGTGTGAGTGGGGGTGGGGGTGCATGTGTGTATAAAAATAGCTGTGTTATTCAGCCCCCAGCAGAGTAATGTGTCAGCAGAGTTGGCTGAGCTGGAAGACGCCTCCTGCTAACTTTGCTTTAATAACTTTAATGTCCGTCCTTTCAGCTCCAACCTTCACGTTGGACAAACACTAAAGCTGCTAAACAAGATTTAACATCATACCAATATCTTTATTTCACCTTTATTTATACAGGTTCAAAAACAAGGTGTCATTTTAAAGAGAAACCTCATGTAAATAAATCACTCCAACAAAAGTATCACAGAAAACAGAGCAGATCACAAACACGTTTGAGTGAAAACTATCAGTTGGATCAAAGAAGTTCTTGACCCGTGAGCAGCAGAAGGTTCTGATAGTCCCACAGGTTCTACAAGGTTCATTAATGGATATGACAAATGAACCCTTGTGAAGCTGTCAAAAGAGAGAGAGATAGAGAGAGGTAGAGAAGCCTTTGTGACTTAGGGTCAATTTGACCTTAAGGCCACAAGGGGGTTAAAAAGAGCCTTCAGTTCTTGTTCGAAAGAGAAAATTCTGAGATCAGATACAATGGAGGTCAATGAGAGTTTGGGTGTGTGACCTCTGACCTCTGGGATTATTAGAGAGAAAACCATAAGTCCTACAGGAGAGAAAAAGAAAGAACTACCTACAAATGACTGGAGAAATACTGTGGAAATAAGAAGAGTTTTTGTGAAAGTGTTGTAAGGTTTATACAACTGAAAGGATAAACAGTGTGATGTCATTAGACTTTGAGTTTAACATTCTGTAGTAAAATCTGTAAGAATCCTCCATCACAACCTGTGATTGTATAAAAACTGTTAAAGATCTAAAAGATAATCTAAAAGATTAAAGACATTTAGCATGCTTTGAACTTCTATAGCTGATTTTACAGAATTTAAAAACTTGATTTTTTTTCACTAAAATGAAAGTTAAAAAAAATAGTTACCTTTTTTACCAACAAGGGAAATGTGGAGAAGGAAAACAGATGGAAGCTCTATATTTGTTTTCTTACAGTTGTTTTACCAAGATCAATGTTCCATTTTAGTCCCGTCTCCAATAAATTACATTTATACAACTAATGTGCATTAGAGAAAAAGGAACCACGTTAAACATCTGCTTTTACTTCACTTAATGGAAAATGGAAAAATCTTCACTGATGATCTTTTATTTGAAGATTTGCTAACAAATAAAACATGAATAACTAAATGTTTTATAAGTTAAAACTGTTCGTTATTGCAAAACATGAATATGCTATTTTTTTTTTCTAGATCCAAGATTTGGTATATTAAATAATATGAAACGACTTATTTGTTTTTCAGCAGGTCTAATGAAGTACATCCAACCTCAAATGAACAAAAAGTCACAGATTCCATCAAGTCATTTTATATTAAACAAAAAACTAACCAGAATCATTGAAAAACTGTTTCAGCTCCCAACCCAGCAGAACTCTCAGTGGGTTCCTGGTTGTGGAGGAGTTGTGGCCCACTCTTCTTTCCAGCGTTGCTTCAGCTCATTGGTTTCTGCTCAGCTCTCTGAGGTTCTGGTTCTGGACCATTCTGCTGTGTATGGGATCATTGTCCTGTTTGTCAGACAGATGGCCTCACATCTGATTCCAGAATCAGCCCAAACCATCAGCCCTCCACCACCGTGCTGACAGCTGCAGTGCATTCTGGGTAAACATCTGTCCTCTGGTCTGCAGAGGAGCCCAAACCATCAGCCCTCCACCACCGTGCTGACAGCTGCAGTGCATTCTGGGTAAACATCTGTCCTCTGGTCTGGTTCTGTTCGAGAAGTCTTGTGGTTCCTTCAGATGAAACTTTCCAAATCTGAGTTGAGCTGCTTCTCTGAGGTCATTGCTGATGTCTTTCCATCCTGGCGTTGTGTTAACTCACACCTGGAGCTCCAGAGCAACAGAACCTGCTGAGGATCAGCTCATCAGCAGCTCCTGATCCTGAAGCAGTGAGGCTGGAACCAGTTTTTGTTTTTTTTAAAAACTACTTTTGAAACATTTTTACTATGTTTTGTGCAATCAGATGTATAAAATCTTTTTTTTTTAAATGACTTTTATGTTTTGTTTACTATGAGTGTATTTGGGTTGGTTATGCTTTCTGACAATATAAACACTGTAAATGTAGAAGCATTTGTCTTCAGTCTTCAGAGTTTTTATGTATTTAAGGTAAAAATAAGAAAAGAACAATCATAAGTGGGTGAAAAGTTTCACTCTGCAATCAAAAGCTTTGCTGATTTTCTTCTCTTTTATTTTGAAGGTTTTGATCTGAACCTTGTGAGGACTTCTGCCCTCATCTTCTCTCTGAGCAGTAATAATAATCTTCAGCAGCAGACAGTCCTAATTACAGAGCAGCCAGCGTCTGAGGTCAGAGGTCAGTGCAGCATATTACAGTCATTGTTCTCCCAGCGATCCTCCGGGCCTCCTGAGAAACTCCAAGCAAAGTGAACAACTTCCTGCTCAGAAAACTTGAAAATGGACTTTTGTCTCTCTAGAGTTGGAGTTAATGGAAAATGGAAGTTGAACTTTTAGCTGAACTGTTTAAGTTGGAGCTTCTCGCTGCTGTCTGCGTTCCACACCACAGAGTCTTTTCTTTCTCCTTCATTTTGTTTTCTTCAGAGGCTTGGACCCCGCCGTTGCCTCGTCGTACATCGCCACCTCCAGAGAGCAATCCGGGCCGCGGCCTTATCTTTGGAAGGCACATTTCCCCGAGGGAAATCTCCCAGCCTCCACCTTGGGCTCTGCACTTAAGTGATGAACAAGTGAAACATGGCTGCTCTTTGTGTGCATGCTGCTAATCAGCGAGGCAGAGCGTGGCTGCTGCCATCTGGCCTCGCTGCACCACCTGCATCGCTGACATCCCTCTTACTTCCCTTCCTCTTCCTCCTGTCTTCCTGTTCCTTCAGCTCTTGTTGGGACACTGTTAAAAAAAACTCTGCTAAAGCTGGTATTGAAAACAGGAATCCTGCATTAATCACTTTTACTTTTAAAAAAAACATCAGTAGGAAAGGTTGCTCCTGTGAAAAAGCCTGGAAAGTTGCTGTTTGGTATGTTTTGTACCAACAATTATGGTTAATTCCAAATTTATAAAGAAAAAATAACCAAAATTACTTTTGTTTATCAGTAAATCTAATCCTGTTTGTTTGAAACCACAAGTTTTACTTCAATGTTATTTTTCTTTAGTTTTGATTTTTACTCAAAGTAAATTGTAACGACTTACTTTTACTTGAGTAGATTTTCACACAAGTAACTTGTACATATGTAAAATTTGAACATAGCATGTGTACTTTGACTTAAGTACATTGTTTGTTTTAGTACTCTTTCTACCTCTGGTTCTCAGTTTGTGTTTCTGTCTGCCTGTCTGATGAAGAATGGTGCTTTATGCTCTGCTTTCTATCTGTGCTCTCCAAAAACATATGAGAGAGTCACCATGGAAACCAGTGACTCAGCAGATTCAGAGTCGCTGGATCTCATATCATTCAGCTGGTTCTTCTTTGTTATTTTATTCCATCATGACTGCCCCTATGGATCCTGTAGAATTTAAGATGTTTTGTCATGATTAGAGCTGTTAGGTCAAGAAGAAATTATATTAAAAAAAAAAGGTTTCTGATTTTAATTTTTTTTTACTTCACTTTCCTCTAGCCATAGAAAATAATACAATAAGCTACAAGATCATTTTAATCTTTAATGCTTTTCTGAGTTGAATAAACATTAATAAAAGTTTATAAACTCAAAGAAAAAAAATACTCTAAGTTTTGTTTTTATTTTCTCATCTGGAGCCAGCAGTTCTCCAGTTAAACTGAATATCTACCCAACTGGAACTGATTACTTGCCTGTTTGTTGAAAACAGCAGCTCTGACTTCCTGAAACAAATTTTCCAGAAATATTTACAGCAAGGTAATGAAACCAACTGAATGATGACAGGATTTTTAATGATCACTTCTGTTTTCCTTTAAATTTATCTGCTCCACATCTAAAAACAAGATTTCAAAAGATCTTTGACAACAATAATTAGATATACTGTGTGTTAAAACAATCAGAGGCTTGATGGTGATGATGGTGATGGTGATGGTGATGGTGGTGATGATGGTGATGGTGATGATGGTGGTGATGATTGTGGTGGTGATGATGGTGATGTGATGATTGTGATGATGGTGGTGATGATAATGGTGATGATGATGATGTGATGATGGTGATGATGATGATTGTGGTGGTGATGATGGTGATGATGGTGGTGATGATAATGGTGATGATGATGATGTGATGATGGGGGTGATGATGGGGGGGATGT